>NC_069504.1:468043239-468230739 GCF_027579735.1 Bombina bombina | reverse complement strand
CAGTGTATTACTTGCTTAGTGTCTGTTATGGCTTTTGATCAAATTTTAGGTTCTACCACTATCTGTAAATCTCTCTCCCAGGCTAAGATATTGTGCATTTTAGGTAGAGTGGGAGTATCTATTAAATATTGATAATGCATGGAAAGTGGTTTAATTCTTTGTAGTCCTTTGGACCATCTAGTCTCCCAGGGTGTCAGTGACCACGGCTCAGTATGTAAGAAGCCCCAACTGTGTAGGAGGGATCTGAAGCGGATCGTTTCGAAGTTAATCATCAGGGGGAGATTATGTCTCCTCACCATTTCCTCGTGGGAGGGCCACTCCGAAGCTGTGTATAAATCGCATACTTTCATTATTTTGGATTTAGTCCACTGATTAGGGTGGGAGTCTGGTAAGCCTCCTAGGAGCCCTCTGACGCTGTGAATCGGAGAGGGGTGTGGGGTGATGAGTTGAAAGTGGCGCAATTTATGCCATAGCGAGAGGCAATCCTTTATGACCGGACTAAGATGTGGGATGCTAAGGATTTGGTGA
Organism: Bombina bombina; assembly: GCF_027579735.1. Classification (NCBI taxonomy): domain Eukaryota; kingdom Metazoa; phylum Chordata; class Amphibia; order Anura; family Bombinatoridae; genus Bombina; species Bombina bombina. The sequence goes on along the minus strand of NC_069504.1, from coordinate 468,230,211 downwards.
CGCAGTAACCAAATTAAGTCAGCTAGATGTATGTTGTGTGGAAGGGACGCTTGCTCTATTTCGTACCACCTAGGGTATTCTGTGGCTAATCCCCAACCCGATATGTGAGTCAGCATTGCTGCTTCATAGTATTTTTTTAGTTTAGGGAGGCTCAAGCCTCCTCTGTCGATGGGGGCCTGAAGTATCTGTCATGCTATTCTAGGGCGTGTACCTGCCCAAATATATGTGTTTATGGTGGACTGGTATTTGTCAAGCAGTGCTGTCGGGAGTTTTAGGGGTAGAGATCTGAATAAATAAGTGAGCTTTGGGAGAAGCATCATTTTGAAGGCAGATATTCTGCCCATCCATGATATGTCTTTATATTTGGGTAATGCTAGTATTTGTTTAAGGGTTCGCAAGAGTGGGTAATAGTTAGCCGAGATAATCAGCGAAGGATCATGCTATAGGGTAACCCCTAGATGTCTAATTCCTTTTAGATTCCACTTAAATTTATATTGGAGTTGTAGCCGCCGAGTCTGATCCTTGGGTATAAGTATGGGGTATACCTCTGTCTTGTCTACGTTCAATTTGTAATACGAGAGGTAGCCGAACTGTTGAAATAGATTAAAGAGATGTGGTAGGGAAGATAATGGATCTGTTAGAAAGACTGTTAAGTCGTCCGCAAAGAGACTGAGCTTTTTGCAAGTACCATGGATGTACACGCCCTTAATGTCCCGATTTGACCGAATGGCCAATGCCAATGGTTCAATGGCCAAAACAAAAAGCAGTGGGGATAGAGGGCATTCCTGCCTGGTACCATTGTGCAAGTTGAAGGGGTCAGAGCAAAATCCCGGACCTCTTCATGCAGTCACCCGCTGCACACTGAAGTGTGAATGCGCTATTCCCTCTTATATAGGGGTACCTTTGCATTCTTATTGGCTGATTTTCAAATTCAAATCAGCCAATAGAAAAAAGCTTTAATTCTATTAGTTGATTTGAATTTTGAAAAGCAGTCAATAGCAATGCAAAAGGGGAACCTCTTTTTAAAACTTCAGTGTGCAGCGGGTGACCACATGAAGAGGATGGCGGCGATGGCAGACCCGAAAAGGAGAAGTAAAGAAAACAAAAAGACATTTTAGGTGGAAGATAGATGAAGACTTCCTCAGCGGAGTGGTGGCAGAAGATGGACCACTGCCGGTATAAAGATAGAAGAGGACCACCATTAAGAGGAGCACCATAGTTGGTGATCACATAGGAGCAGGATTCAAGTTTGGTATTTACCATCTTTGGGGGTTAGCTCTAGGTTTTTGTTTTAGGTTAGGAGATGTTTTTTAGAAAAGAAAAAAGAAAAAAAAAAGAAAAGAACTGTAATCGCTTTAGGGCAATGCCCTATCAAATGCCCTTGTCAGGGCTATTTTTAGAGCATTTTTTTTATTAGGTAGGCTTTTTTATGCGGGGGTGGGGGGTTACTTTTATTGCAGAATGTAGCTGTATTTTTTGAGAAAAAGAGCTTTAGGGCAATTGCCCTACAAAAACCCCTTCTAAGGGCTATTGCTCTAGTAACTTTAAGTGTTTGTATAGGGGATTTTTTTTTTAAGTGTGGGGGGGTAGCTTTAGAATAACCATAACTGTGGGTTTTTTATTTTTGGTAATTGTTTATTTTTTTTGTAATTGCAGATGTTTTTATTTCTGTAATGTTAGTTTTTTTCTGTAATATTAGGTTTTTATTTTTATGTAATGTTAATTTTTTTTGGTAACTTAGGGGATATTAGGTTAGGGGTGTTAGCTGTTAAGAGGTTAGTGGGTTCTTTGCGATGGGGGTTGTGGCAGTTTAGGGGTTAATAGTGTAGCGGAGAAGTTTGCTATGAGTGTTGCGGCAGTTTATGGGTTAATAAAGTGGAGCAGTTTGCAAAGTTTGTGTATGGCAGTTTAGGGGTAATAGTGTAATGGGTTACTTTGCATGGGGCTATGTAGCAGTTTAGGGGATATTAGAGTAGGGGGTTTATTGTTATGCGGGTTGGCACACAAGTAAGGGTACTAGGTTTTTTCGACTTTTCGTGCACCATCGAAGTCTATGGGAGAATACATTAACATGGTTGCAGTATTCTAACTTCAGCTTTTTGGGCAAGTTGGGTAAGTGCGCAAGCAAAAACATTTCACTTTCAAGTTGTAATCTGTGTGGTAATGACGTGCACAAAAAGCCGAAGTTGATTGCAGTTAACGAATGAGCGGGAGCGATAATTAGCACTCAATTTGTAATGTAGCCCCATGTATTTTAGTGATTACGGGAATCTTTAAAATACATAAATTGGAATGATAAGTAATTTTTAAGCATATAAATGGCAAACAAATATAAGAAGGAAAGTATCACAGCATGAACATTTTTAGAAGGATAGACTGCAGTGGAGGGTGTTATATTAATTATTTTCTTCATTATATAAATAGGAACTAACAGAAGAGTAATTATGGCAAAATATAACTTGCAAGCCCAGAAGCAAAGAGGTAGACAGCCATTTTGAAAGGGGTGACCCCGCCCCCCCAGAGTCAGCAAACCTGAGCCACTGACCACCTTAGCAGCTGTTGGATCAGTTATGCCTTGATGTTTTAATTTATTAATTGTTCTTCTCCCATCTGTGTCATTTGTATTATTTGTTCTAGGGGCTAGATTACGGGGGGAGCGCTAACAGTTACGCACAAGTGAAAAGGGGTTTATCGTGGGCGTTTGTGTGCGTCAGGTTTTTCGTTCTTATTACAAGTTGAAAGTAAATGTGATCGCTTGAGTACAATTGAAGCTAACATGCGTAAGGTTAGTGTGAACTTAGAGCTCTGATTAACTTTTTCGCAAAACCAAAAAAAAAGTGGCACAAAACACATTACAAAGTACAGTTACAATAAAGATATGAGCTCTCAAGTGTTAGGAAAAAAAAGGCAGGCAAAGGGGTTTAACATATAGATTCATACATATATAGTCATGGCCAAAAATATTGGCACCACTGCATTTCTGTCAGATAATGCACCACTTCGCCCAGAAAATTGTTGCAATTACAAATGTTTAGGCATTCTCATGTCTATTTCTTTTGTTTGTATTGGTGTGACACAAAAAAGTGGAGAAATAAAAGGTAAATCTGACACATTCGACGCAAAAAAAAAAAAATGGACTGGACAAAATTATTGGCACGTCTCAAAATTGTAAGAAATAATTACATTCCAAGTTTGTGAAGCTTCTTTAATTTGTAATTAAAACTCATCTGTATCAATGAATAGGTGCTGACAATATAGAAATCACACAAATTTGACTCAACCTTTCTGTTGTGTGTTTATGAGCCACACAGCATGGAGAAGAAAAAGAGCAGCAAAGAATTGTCTGAGGATTTGAGAAACAAAATTGTGGAAAAGCATTGACAATCTCAACGTTACAAGTCCATCTCCAGAGATCTTAATGTTCCTGTTTCCACTGTGCGCAACATTGTCAAGAAGTTTACAGCCCATGGCACTGTAGCTAATTATCCTGGACATGGACGAAAGAGAAAACTTGATCAAAGATTGCAACAAAGAATTGTTTGAATGGTGGTTAAAGAACCTCGATCAACTTCCAGACAAATTAAAGCTGACCTTCAGGCATAGGGTACAAATGTGTCAACTTGCGCTATACATCGCCATCTGAATGAAAATGGATGCTATGGTAGAAGATCCAGGAGGACCCCAGTGCTGACACAGAAACATTAAAAAGCCAGATTTCAGTTTGAATGAGGAAGACAAAATCCTTTTGGGAGAATGTGCTGTGGACAGACTAAACAAAATTACAGCTTTTTGGAAAAGCCCATCATTCTACTGTTTTCAGAAAAAGAAATGAGGCTTTCTACAGTCAAACATGGTAGAGGTTCACTGATGTTTTGGCGTTGCTTTGCTGCTTCAGGCACTGGATGTCTTGACTTTGTGCATGGCATTATGAAATCTGAAGAGTACCAAATAATTCTGTAGTGCAATGTAGGGTCTAGTGTCAGAAAGTTGGGTCTCCATCAGAGGTCATAGGTCTTACAGCAGGACAATGACCCAAAGCACACGTCAAAAAGCAAGACAAAGCGCTGGAGAGTACTGAACTGGCCAGCAAGGAGTCCAGATCTCAAAACAGCAGTTGGGAAAAGGAGCCCTTCCAATCTGAGAGACCTGGAGCAGTTGGCAAAAGAAGAATGGTCCAAAATTCCAGTAGAGAAGTGTAAGAAACTTATTGATGGGTACAGGAAGCGATTCAATTCAGTTATTTTTTTTCCAAGGGGTGTGCTACCAAATATTAAATTGAGGGTGGCAATAATTTTGACAAGTCCATTTTTTTAGTTTTGCGTGGAGTGTGTCAGATTTGCCTTTTTTTTCTCCACTTTTTTGTGTCACACCAATACAAACAAAAGAAATAAACATGAGAATGCCTAAACATTTGTAATTGCAACAATTTTCTGGGCGAAGTGGTGCATTATCTGACAGAAATGCAGGGGGTGACAATATTTTTGGCCATGACTGTACATGTCTAAAGATGGATATGTATGTATTAATATATGTTTATATATGTGTACATATTTATTTATTTATTTATATGTGTATATATGTATTTATAGACATTTATATGTGTATATATGTATTTATAGACAAATATAAAAACACATAAATACGCTTCATTACTAAAAAGCATTTAACTTTTTAGCCAATTTGCCTGAATTGTTCTAAAGCATTTTTAAAACCTTAGCTCATATGATACCTATATTTAAGCAAATAATTCTCCTGAAAAACTCTGACAAACAAAACAGCAGCTGAAAATAAGGATGTGATTTTTAATTTTGGCTGTCATGTCTTTAAACAGCATAAAGTAATTAACAACCTGCAAAATGTTAGATCTTGAAGTTTAAAGCAAGTTTATAGCTTTTGTAAGAGACCATTCTAATATCAACATAGTTAAGGTAAGATATTTTTATCTCTGCCCTTTCAACATCTTGAAGAATTCATTTCTAGCTCAGAGATATACTCACCCAATGCTGTCAAAATCAATTAAATGCTGGTTTAGCAATTCCCTTGGAGCTTTACTAAATTTTCTCCTCCACATTGATTTTTATTTTGAGTGACTTGGTATCATTTCCATGAGATAATGGCTGTTCTGATACACGAGGAAGCATGTGCTCAATGTGTGCGGTTTCTCTGCATATTGGTTTGCCTGTTATCCATTTGGGTAGAAATGTATATGTATGTGTGTATCTTTGTGGTCTAAAGACCGCTGCTCCATAACTTGTCCGCCTGTTCTGAGGCGGCGCACAGAAATCCACCCGATCGAATACGATTGGGTTGATAGACACCGCCTGCTAGCGGCTGTTGAACTGCTTGTGCAATGATAAATGCAGACAGCGTATGCTGTTTGCATTTATCAATGTGCAGCAGACATGATACGCTACATCGTATCATGTCCGCTCGCACTTTGATAAATATGCCCCTTGCCCCATAGTCAGATCATTTGTTAAATTTATTCAATACAACACTGTTGCAAAAATAAATAACTGCAGCATGAGAATATTTGTTGGGGACAAAAAAACAAATTTGATTGACAGTTTTCCAGTAGTCAAAATGAATGTATCTGAAAAATGTTTACTAAAATTCTTCCTATCAATCATATATGGGCTCCATTTATCATATGTCGGGCATACAACAGTACAGTAATTACTTGCTCAGCCACTCCCACTGCTCTTGCGCAAACAATAACAATTCTTCAAGTTGATTTAACTACACTTGAGGTGGCAGAGAGGCTAAGTAGCTGTGGTCTATGTAACTAGCGTCTAAGGCCCACTTGCGTAAGTCTGAAACACTAAGGCCCCAAAGCTGCATCCGCAGCTTAATAAATGGGGATAGTCTTATCTTTCCTGAGTTTTGGTAGAGCAGGGATATGTTCAGATAGAAAAGAAACTAACAGTTTGTGCTGTAAAGAAGTTTAATTTTAGTGTTATCGCGAACATTTAAAATAGTAACTGATTTTGAGCACCATGAAATAGAAATTATGACTTACACAGCAAGGATCATCCTTGAAAACCCCCTGCAGATTACAGAGTTGGAACCCTTTGTACTGGGCGCATCACTTAGTGGCTCTGTTCCATGTAAGTAATTTTCCATTTGTTCTTTAACCTTTTAACGCCGTTCTGCCGTTCTATTCCGTCATAATTACACTGGGCTTTAGAGACGTTATGACAGAATAGAACGTCATAATGGTTTGTAGCTCCTGTACCCCTTCCGTTATTTTTTTTGTTATGGATCCGGTTGAGGGATGTGCCTAGCACCTCAGGCACTCCCCCAGGATCCAATCAGCATGGAGGGGGTGTATCGATTGTCCCCTGTGTAACACTGTAACAGCCAATGAGTGGAATCATTGGCTGTTACAAGTGTATCCGCTTCCTCTCTTCCATCAGTGCAATCTGAGAGAGGAAGACAGTTTAGCGTTGGTGTGTGCTGTAGAAAGATAGAGAGGGAGAAAAAAATATAAATACAAACAAAATATATATATTTTTTCTGCTGATCACAGAGCTGCTACTGTGATCAGCCTAATATAACTTTGGTTAGCCTGTTAGGGCTTTGTTCAGTGCTGATCAAAGCGTTTTGGGTTTATTTGTGGGGGTTACAAATATATATATATAAATATATATATATATATATATATATATTTGTTGCTGATCACTGAGCTGCTACTGTGATCAGCCTAATATCACTGTGATCAGCCTGTCAGGGCTTTGATCAGTGCCCAAAAGTTTATTTGTGGGGATCGTTAGTTATTGTTAACCTTCCCTGCTGTTCCCAATCACTACCCTTCCCAGTGCTTTTCTATTTTTTTTTAGTTTATAAATAGGGTGAGATTAGGGGTACATAGCTATAATGTGGGTGGGTGGGTGGTAATTGGGAGGTGGTAATTGGGGTGGTTTAGTGGGATTTTGGGGGAGGTGAAGTGGGAATTTGTGGTGGTGAAGTGGGAATTTGTATTAAAAACAATCCCTTATGAAACGCTATTTAGCAGAAGAGGCTTATGCCATTCTTGCTGAAGATTCAAGGAGTGAAACCCTCTCTGCTCTGTCTGACAGCGGCATCAGATATAGAGCCCCTGAGTGATACATCTAATGCTGGTGATCCATGCCCGCCACCTAAAAGGAGGCGTCGTACAAATGAAAACAATTGGGTACCCCCAAATTTTACTGCCCCAGAAATGCCAGAGTTTACAGAGACTCCTGGTATCACAAGTGATGTTCCAGTATGTGAGCCAATAAACTATATCTCCCTGATTCTGACAGATACCACGTTTGAGCATATAGTTGCTCAAACAAATTTATATGCCAGCCAGTATCTGTCCAAAACCCCCAATCTCTATATGTCTCTGTCTCTCCCTTCCTCTGCCCCAATGTTAATCCCATGATGTATATTTTTGATAACTAATCAGTAATTTTACCCCTTCGCTACTAGTAACATACAAATGAATGATTTTACCTCTTAAGGCTGCCAGTAACAAGTAAACAGAAGTGATTGTAATCCCTTGTCTGCCCCTCACTACTTTCCACTCCATACTGTGTAGTGCATATAGACAGGGGGGATTTTTTTTTTTTAAAACAAGCACTTGTTAATTTACAATATTTAGTTCTTCTTAAAAAATATTTAAGGAAAAATTGTCTCTTTATATGGAAATTAAAAACATGATGGGGGAGGGGCATATGAGGTGGGAGGGGCAAGTGAGGTGGGATGGGTAATAGGGTAGAGGAGGGACAGAGAAGGTAGGTAGGTGGAGCAAAGAGGAGGTGGGGGGGGGAATTTGTGTTAAATGTAACATCTGATATTTTGTTTAACCAGACCCCTAATCCTTCCACTGTTCAATCTGAAAATGTCGAGAGACTCTGCGGCAGGCATTTTCCCACTAGGATCCCCCCACCCCCACTGCCAGCAAAAAAACACACGGCTAGATTTAGAGTTCTGCGGCCAAAGGGGTGCGTTAGCTACGCATGCTTTTTTTCTCCCGCACCTTTTAAATACCGTTGGTATTTAGAGTTCACAGAAGGGCTGCGTTAGGCTCCAGAAAGGTAGCGTAGAGCATAATTTACCGCCATGCAACTCTAAATACCAGCGGTGCTTACGGATGCGGCCAGCTTCAAAAACGTGCTTGTGCACGATTCCCCCATAGGAAACAATGGGGCAGTTTGAGCTGGAAAAAAAAATAACACCTGCAAAAAAGCAGCGTTAAGCTCCTAACGCAGCCTATGGGGAAACACTTCCTAAGTCTGCACCTAACACCCTAACATGTACCCCGAGTCTAAACACCCCTAACCTTACACTTATTAACCCCTAATCTGCTGACCCCGCTATCGCTGACCTTTGCATATTATTATTAACCCCTAATCTGCCGCTCCGTACACCGCCGCAACCTACATTATAGCTATGTACCCCTAATCTGCTGCCCCTAACTTCGCCGACCCCTATATTATATTTATTAACCCCTAATCTGCCCCCCACAACGTCGCCACCAGCTACCTACAATAATTAACCCCTAATCTTCCGACCGGACCTCACCGCTACTATAATAAAGTTATTAACCCCTAATCCGCCTCACTCCCGCCTCAATAACCCTATAATAAATAGTATTAACCCCTAATCTGCCCTCCCTAACATCACCGACACCTAACTTCAAGTATTAACCCCTAATCTGCCGACCGGACCTCGCCGCTACTCTATTAAATTTATTAACCCCTAAAGCTAAGTCTAACCCTAACACTAACACCCCCCTAAGTTAAATATAATTGTTATCTAACAAAATAAATTAACTCTTATTAAATTAATTAATCCTATTTAAAGCTAAATACTTACCTGTAAAATAAACCCTAATATAGCTTCAATATAAATAATAATTATATTGTAGCTATTTTAGGATTTATATTTATTTTACAGGCAACTTTGTAATTATTTTAAGCAGGTACAATAGCTATTAAATAGTTAATAACTATGTAATAGCTACCTAGTTAAAATAATTACAAAATTACCTGTAAAATATATCCTAACCTAAGTTACAATTAAATCTAACACTACACTATCAATAAATTAATTACATAAAATACCTACAAATAACTACAATTAAATAAACTAACTAAAGTACAAAAAATAAAAAAGAACTAAGTTACAAAAAATAAAAAAATAATTTACAAACATTAGAAAAATATTACAACAATTTTAAGCTAATTACACCTACTCTAAGCCCCCTGATAAAATAACAAAGCCCCCCAAAATAAAAAAATGCCCTACCCTATTCTAAATTTAAAATAGAAAAACTCTTTTACCTTACCAGCCCTTAAAAGGGCCTTTTGCAGGGCATGCCCCAAAGAAAACAGCTCTTTTGCCTGTGAAAAAAAACATACAATACGTCGGAAGAAGAGGATGGATCCGCGCCGGAGGTCTTGAACATGGAGCTACTCGTCGTCGGATGGAAGAAGATAGAAGATGCCGCTTGGATCAAGATGTCTACCGGTCCGGATCTCCTCTTCTGCACGCATAGGATGAAGACTTCTGCCCGATGATGGACCTTTTCAGCGCCCGCTTGGATCAAGACTTCAGCCCGATGATGGACCTCTTCAGCCGGATCATGGATGTCTTCAGCCCCCACTTGGGCTTGGATGAAGATTTCGGAGCCTGGACCGATCGGTGATACCCGGCGAGGTGAAGATAAGGTAGGATGATCTTCAGGGGCTTAGTGTTAGGTTTATTTAAGGGGGGTTTGGGTTAGATTAGGGGTATGTGGGTGGTGGGTTGTAATGTTGGGGGGGGGTATTGTATGTTTTTTTTCACAGGCGAAAGAGCTGTTTTCTTTGGGGCATGCCCCGCAAAAGGCCCTTTTAAGGGCTGGTAAGGTAAAAGAGCTTTTCTATTTTAATTTTAGAATAGGGTAGGGCATTTTTTTATTTTGGGGGGCTTTGTTATTTTATTAGGGGGCTTAAAGTAGGTGTAATTAGCTTAAAATTGTTGTAATATTTTTCTAATGTTTGTAAATTATTTTTTTTATTTTTTGTAACTTAGTTCTTTTTTTATTTTTTGTACTTTAGTTAGTTTATTTAATTGTATTTATTTGTTGGTATTTTATGTAATTAATTTATTGAAAGTGTAGTGTTAGGTTTAATTGTAACTTAGGTTAGGATTTATTTTACAGGTAATTTTGTAATTATTTTAACTAGGTAGCTATTAAATAGTTATTAACTATTTAATAGCTATTGTACCTGGTTAAAATAATTACAAAGTTGCCTGTAAAATAAATATAAATCCTAAAATAGCTACAATATAATTATTCGTTATATTGTAGCTATATTAGGGTTTATTTTACAGGTAAGTATTTAGCTTTAAATAGGATTAATTAATTTAATAAGAGTTAATTTATTTCGTTAGATAAAAATTATATTTAACTTAGGGGGGTGTTAGTGTTAGGGTTAGACTTAGCTTTAGGGGTTAATAAATTTAATAGAGTAGCGGCGAGGTCCGGTCGGCAGATTAGGGGTTAATACTTGAAGTTAGGTGTCGGTGATGTTAGGGAGGGCAGATTAGGGGTTAATACTATTTATTATAGGGTTATTGAGGCGGGAGTGAGGCGGATTAGGGGTTAATAACTTTATTATAGTAGCGGTGAGGTCCGGTCGGAAGATTAGGGGTTAATTATTGTAGATAGGTAGCGGCGACGTTGTGGGGGGCAGATTAGGGGTTAATAAATATAATATAGGGGTCGGCGGTGTTAGGGGCAGCAGATTAGGGGTACATAGGGATAATGTAGGTTGCGGCGGTGTGCGGTCGGCAGATTAGGGGTTAAAAAAATTTAATAGAGTGGCCGCGATGTGGGGGGACCTCGGTTTAGGGGTGCATAGGTAGTTTATGGGTGTTAGTGTACTTTAGACACAGTAGTTAAGAGCTTTATGAACCGGCGTTAGCCCAGAAAGTTTTTAACTCCTGATTTTTTTCTGCGGCTGGAGTTTTGTCGTTAGATTTCTAACGCTCACTTCAGCCAAGACTCTAAATACCGGCGTTAGGAAGATCCCATTGAAAAGATAGGATACGCAAATGGCGTAAGCGGATCTGCGGTATGGAAAAGTCGCGGCTGGAAAGTGAGCATTAGACCCTTTCCTGACTGACTCTAAATACCAGCGGGCGGTAAAAACCAGCGTTAGGGCCCCTTAACGCTGGTTTTGACGGCTAATGCAGAACTCTAAATCTAGGCGACACAATACAAAAAGAAGGCGAGGCAGGACAAAAAGGGCTTAAAAGTTAAAACGTAGCTTTTATTGCCAACACCATGGATAAAAGAAAAAATTCTATGAGTAAGGCAGGAGCCGAAACATGTTAGACTGCTGCTGTCCAAGCTCACTCTGACATTACTGCTTTTTATTTTGCTGCAAATTTTCTTTTATCCATGGTGTTGGCAATAAAAGCTACGTTTTAACTATCAAGCCCTTTTTGTCCTGCCTCACCTTCTTTTTGTATTGTTTGCTATTTACCAGACTACCATTAAGTCTGTATGGCAGTTTGCAGGACACGCTGAAGCCTTACTTTGTGCTTACTTCGTTGTCAAGATGACGGGAGGAGGAGCTTTGTGGTAGGAGACTGACCGGGACCGGACTGGGAGCCGCAGCTAAGTGTATGCAGAAGGCTTGTCACGGATGAAGGTATTGTGTCTCTTGAACAGAACTTGTGATGGTACTTATGCTATACTACTCCTCTTGTGAATTTAATAGCTGCCTGTGCGCTGGGTGAGGGAGCCTCCTATTGTGTATATAGCAAAAAAACACCCCAGAAAAGATGCAGAGTCTGCTATAAAAAAGGAGTGAAGAAGGATTCTAGTTACCATTGCCCTGACTGCACTAATTGCTTTCGAATATATCACACAGAGTTAAACTTTTAATTTGAAAGCAACCTGTATGTGTTCCTAATTTATTTTATTGTATTATTCTTTATTCCTAACTTCATAAAATCCCCTGACCATGTCCTGCCCCTTTATATGTTAAGCCCATCCACTCTAAGGCCATGATAAGTTATACAAATATATATATTGGGCCCTGTAACTTCCTGAAACCCCATAAAACCTGTGCATAGGGGTTATTGTTGTACTCATGGGAGATCACTGAACACAAATATGGGTGTAGTATAGCAGTAAAAAATATAAGAATGATGATCCAAATAGAAAAAAAGGCAGCGTTTGTGTAAAAAAATCAAATAAAAAAATATGACCACTAAATTTGACCAGGTTTTGTGACTAAGTGGCTAAAAAAAAGACTAAACATAGTCCTTTTTCAATAACCTGGGTTGTCTACTTTTGCAAATGGTATGCCATGATGGGGTAATTTTCATTCCTGCGCTGCCATACTGTCTCAAAGGCAACATAGGTCCAGAAAATCAATGTGCCAAATTTCCATGCAAATTGGCAGATCCTATATTAGGCGCTGTAACTTCCTGAAACCACATAAAACCTGTGCATAGGGGGTATTGTTGTACTCATGGGACATTGCTGAACACAAAGATGGGTGTATTATAGCAGTAAAACATAAAAGGATGATATTAACAGCAAAAAAGCAGTGTTTTTGTGATAAACTAAAAATAAAATAAGAACATTTGGCCAGATGTTGTGCCTAAGTGGCTACAAACAAAGACTAAACATAGTCCTTTTTGAATACCCTGGGTTGTCTACTTTTGTATATGGTATGCCATGATGGGGTAATTTTCATTCCTGGGCTGCTATAATGTCTCAAAGAGGACATAGGCCCAGATAATGAATGTGCCAAATTCCCATGTACCCCCATATTTGGCCCTGTAACTTCTGTAAACCCCATAAAACCTGTACATGGGGGTACTGTTGTGCTCGTAGGACATTGACAAACACAAATATGTGTGTTTTATAGCAGCAAAACATAAAAGGTTGATGACAGAAACAGCCAAAGTGCAGTGTTTGTGCAAATAACGCATACAAAAAAATATGAGCACTACATTTGGCCAGATATTATGCCTAAGGGGCTTCATAAAAAGATGTGACAAGGCCCTTTTGGAATACCCTGGGGTGTCTTCTTTTGAAAATGGTATGCCATGATGGGGTAATTTTCATTCCTGGGCTGCTATAATGTCTCAAAGAGGACATAGGCACAGAAAATTAAGGTGTCAAATTTCCACGCATAAAGACTGAAATGGGCAGACCCCATATTTGGCCCTGTAACTTCTGTAAACCCCATAAAACCTGTACATGGGGGTACTACTGTTTTACTTGTAGGACATTGACAAACACAAATATGTGTGTTTTATAGCAGCAAAACATTAAAGGTTGAAGACAGAAACAGCCAAAGTGCAGTGTTTGTGCAAAAAACGCATACAAAAAAATAAGAGCACTACATTTGGCCAGATGTTATGCCTAAGGGGCTTCACAAAAAGATGTGACATTGCCCAATTGGAATACCCTGGGGTGTCTTTTGAAAATGGTATGCCATGATGGGTAATTTTCATTCATGGGCTGCTATAATGTTTTAAAAGAGGACATAGGTCCAGAAAATCAAGGTGCCAAATTTCCAAGCATGAAAACTGAAATGGGCTGACTCCATATTTGGCCCTGTAACTTTTGTAAACGCCATAAAACCTGTACATGGGGGGTACTGTTGTACTTGTAGGACATTTACAGACACAAATATGTGTGTTTTATAGCAGCAAAACATATAAGGATGATGACAGAAACAGTCAAAGTGCAGTGTTTGTGTAAAAAACGCATACAACAAAAATGGCCACTACATTTGGCCAGGTGTTGTGACTAAGGGGCTTCACAAAAAGACTTGACATGGCCCTTTTGGAATACCCTGGGGTGTCTACTTTTGTAAATGGTATGCCATGATGGGGTTATTTTCATTCCTGGGCTGCTATAATGTCTCAAAGAGGACATAAGCTCAGAAAATAAATGTGCCAAATTACCATGTAAATGGGCAGACCCTATATTTGGCCCTGTAACTTCTGTAAACCCCATAAAACCTGTACATGGGGATACTGTTGTACTCGCAGGACATTGACAAACACAACACAAATATGTGTGTTTTATAGCAGCAAAACATAAAAGGTTGATGACAGAAACAGCCAAAGTGCAGTGTTTGTGTAAAAGACGCTTACAACAAAAATTACCACTACATTTGGCCAGGTGTTGTGACTAAGGGGCTTCACAAAAAGACATGACATGGCCCTTTTGGAATACCCTGAGGTGTCTACTTTTGTAAATGGTATGCCATGATGGGGTAATTTTTATTCCTGGACTGCTATAATGTATGAAAGGCGACTAAAGCCCAGAAAATGTGCCAGATTTCTATGTAAATGGGTAGGCCCTATGTTGGGCTTGTAAATTCCAGAAATCTCAGAAAACCTGTACATGGGGGTATTGTTATACTCATGGGACATCACTGAACAGAAGTATGGGTGTTTTATTGCAGTAATATATATCAGGATGATGATAGTGTTTGCGTGCAATGCAGAATTCCGGCAGAGGATTGCTGCCCGCTAGAGGTGAGCTGGGGTGGAGAGGGGCAAATATGTATGCCCCGTCTGCCCTGGCTTGATAAATTGAGTCCTTTGCAGGGGTAAAATCAATATCATATTGTTCTCTTGCATGGTCTGTTTACTAATAAAGAGGTCAATCTTTCTCTAAACTGAGGTCTCATACACCTCTGTGATTTATGGTTGTTAATATGGGCTCTTAAAGTGCCACTTCCCCTAATCAGACATTGCGCAGGTTTATAGTTGGGCCAGATGATTCCCAATACTGTGGTGATCACCAGAAAATTATATATTTATAAAAAAAATTTTTTAGAATAGAATATATTTAAAAGAGAGAGTTTTTGTATTTTATGTGATTTTTTATTTTTATTTAACCCCTTAGTGACCGAGGACGTGCAGGGTACGTCTGAAAAAAAAAGGCAGTTAACGCCTGACGACGTACCCTGCACGTCCTCGGCTAAAGTGAGTGCTGGAAGCGATCAAGATCGCTTCCAGGCACTATTACAGTACTGCAGGGATGCCTCGATGTCTGGGCATCCCTGCAGTGCTGTTACGGAGTGCCGGGACCGGAGCGATCACTCCCCCTTGAGTGATCACTTCCGGTTTTGCTCCACGTGGAGCCCGGCAGTGCAGCAGAGCATCGGAAGCGATCGGACACGCTTCCGATGCTCTGCTAGTGTGCTAAGTGCCTTGGTGGGTCGAGGCACTTAGTTAGTATATAAATAAAATAAAAAATGGGCAAAAAAAATTAAAATATAAAATAAAAAAGCCCCCACATATAGCGCCCCCCCCTCCCCCATGAGGCTTCCAAAATGGCGATGCCCGGTGCATCATGGGGCCTCTGGGGGTGTCCCTAGCCTGTCTCACCATAGGGGCAAGCTAGGGTCACCCAATCTGAGCCTTCTTAGAAAAAAAAAATAATAATAATAAAATCTCCCATTTGTCTGATCAGGTCAATATTTGTAAATATTGACTCTGATCAGTGTGGATCTCCCTCCCTCTCCTCACTTGCCATTTTGTTGGAGAGAGAGAGAGACCTGTATTTTAGCAGAGAGAGATTTATTTCTTTTATTTGTTAAAAAATTTAAAATCCAAAGGCTCTTTTCAGAGCCATTAACCCCTAGCTTGCCAGTGATCACTATAAATCACTGGCAGTAGCACAGCTGCACTTTTTTTTTGCTGTCTGTGCATTTTTTTAGGGGTTAATTTTTGTTGTTGTATTTTTTTTAAAAACCCAAAGGCTCCTTTCAGAGCCATTTAGCTAATTTAATTTAATTTAAAGACTATTTAACCCCTAGCTTGCCAGTGATCGCTATACATCACTGGCATTAGCATAGCTGTACTTTTTTGCTGTCTGTGCATTTTTTAGGGGTTAATTTTTGTTGTTGTAATTTTTTAAAAACCTAAACGCTCCTTTCAGAGCCATTTAGCTAATTTAATTTAATTTAAATAGTATTTAACCCCTAGCTTGCCAGTGATCGCTATACATCACTGGCATTAGCATAGCTGTACTTTTTTGCTGTCTGTGCATTTTTTTAGGGGTTCATTTTTGTTGTTGTAATTTTTTAAAAACCCAAAGGCTCCTTTCAGAGCCATTTAGCTAATTTAATTTAATTTAAAGAGTATTTAACCCCTAGCTTGCCAGTGATCGCTATAAATCACTGGCATTAGCATAGCTGTACTTTTTTGCTGTCTGTGCATTTTTTTAGGGGTTAATTTTTGTTGTTGTCATTTTTTAAAAACCCAAAGGCTCCTTTCAGAGCCATTTAGCTAATTTAATTTAATTTAAAGAGTATTTAACCCCTAGCTTGCCAGTGATCGCTATAAATCACTGGCATTAGCATAGCTGTACTTTTTTTTAAAAAAACCCAAAGGCCATTTAGTTAATTTAATTTAAAGAGTATTTAACCCCTAGCTTGCCAGTGATCGCTATAAATCACTGGCATTAGCATAGCTGTACTTTTTTTTAAAAAAACCCAAAGGCCATTTAGTTAATTTAATTTAAAGAGTATTTAACCCCTAGCTTGCCAGTGATCGCTATAAATCACTGGCATTAGCATAGCTGTACTTTTTTTTAAAAAAACCCAAAGGCCATTTAGTTAATTTAATTTAAAGAGTATTTAACCCCTAGCTTGCCAGTGATCGCTATAAATCACTGGCATTAGCATAGCTGTACTTTTTTAAAAAAAAAACAAAGGCCATTTAGTTAATTAATTTTGGTTTTCTGTGACAGATACAAAAATGTCACAGAAAAGATATAGTGTTGAGGAGGCGTATGCCATCCTTGCGTCAGAGTCAGATGCCTCTATGTCTGACTCAGACCCCAATTTTGACCCTGCCATATGCTCAGATACATCATTAGATGCAGTCTCAACTGATAGTGATGTATCTGTGGCTGCTAGCCCCCCTGCCAGCCCCCCTGCTAGCCCCCCTGCCAGCCCCCCTGCTAGAAGGAGGCGTGTTGCTGCCATTGCCGCTGAAGAGTGGGTAACGCCTCATCTCCAGAGGCCAGATATCCCACCCTTCACAGCAAATGCTGGCATAAATATAGATGTGGCAGGTTTTAGCCCCCAACAGTTTCTGGAGGTGTTTCTGGGTGATGATGTATTGGGGAACATTGTCGCCCAAACTAATTTATATGCCCATCAGTACCGTGCTGCAAAGCCTGAAACATATTTGGCAAAGCAGCAATGGGCCCCCATCAATGTGCCAGAATTTAAAAAATTCTGGGCATTGACTATGCTGATGGGCATCATAAAGAAACCCTCCGTTCGCTCCTACTGGAGCAGTAGCCCCATCTGCTCTACCCCCATTTTCTCCCAGAGTATGTCGAGGCAGAGATATGAAATGATTCTTCATTTCATGCACTTCAGCGACAACAGCCTGTGCCCCCCTAGGGAGCATCCCCAATTTGACAGGCTGTATAAAATCCGCCCCCTGATTACCCACTTTTCTGCCAGGTTTGCAGAGGCTTATACACCTGGAAGGAATATATGCGTTGATGAATCCCTGATGAAGTATAAGGGAAGGCTGGGATTCAAGCAGTATATTCCTTCCAAGCGCTCCAGGTATGGGGTAAAGGTGTATAAGCTCTGTGAGAGCGAGACTGGGTATACTCAGGCCTTCCGGGTGTATGAGGGAAAGGATAGCCACCTTGACCCTCCAGGTTGCCCAGAACATATGGGAACCACTGGCAAGATTGTCTGGGACCTGATATTACCCCTAATGAACAAAGGGTATCACTTGTACTTAGACAATTTTTATACAAGTGTCCTTTTGTTCAAGCTACTGTATTGCTTTGATACAGTAGCTTGCGGTACTATTAAAAAGAACCGCAAAGGTTTCCCAGGACAACTTGTACGCACCCGGCTACGAAGGGGGGAGACCTCTGCTCTGCGCCAAGAGGAGCTGTTGGCACTGAAGTACAGAGACAAGAAGGATGTATACCTTCTTACCACCATCCACACAGAGAGGACGGTGGCGGTCTCTGTACGTGGCAGAGCTGAGATCATAAGGAAGCCAGTGTGCATCAAGTCTTATAACCGACATATGGGTGGGGTTGATCTGGCAGATCAGCTGCTGCAGCCCTACCTAATTATGCGGAAGACAAGGGCCTGGTACAAAAAGGTTGCAATTTACCTAATGCAGATTGCAACCCACAACGCTTTTTTGTTGTTCAAAAAAGCAAACCCCGGAATGAAACAGACTTTTTTACAATTTCAGCTCCAGATCATTTCGGGGATTTTGTACCATGATGCACCTGCTCCCCGGGCGGTGATGGGAGAGAGCAGAGTTGGGGCTACTCATTTTATTTTTAAAATCCCCCCTACTGCCGCAAAGCAGAGACCACAAAAAAAATGCAGAGTCTGTACCAAGAGGGGGCAGAGAAGGGACACTGTATATCACTGTCCTGATTGCCCTGGACAGCCTGGACTCTGCATTGGGGACTGCTTCAAGCGGTACCATACAATGGTCAATTTTTAAAAAATAAATACATTTGCTGTTATTTTTTTTTTGTTATGTTTACTGTTAAATTTTTTGTTGTTATTTTTTTACTTTTAATGTGCCAGATTTTTACATTTCACTAATATATTTTTTTTTCTAAAATGGGGCTGTTCTTTTTTTTTTTTTTTTTACAAAAACCCCTGTCAAACCTATGCATGGGGGACATAGGTGTTCTCAAGGTGCCTTGCAGAAAACAACCTGTAGTATTTTTTTTGCACTAACTTACAACAGTCTCTCCTAAATCATAGTCAAAAAGCAATGTGTGTGTAAAAATGAAAATTGAAAAAATGCCACCATACACTTTCTCCAATTTTTTTAGCTAAAACAGTTACTTCAAATGCATCAAAGCACACCATATACAATACCTTGGGGTGTCAACATTTCAAAAATATGCACATTCATGGCAATAAATAAAAGTGGGGTTTACAATAGGCCCCAAACTAAAGATAGGCCTATCAGAAGAAATACTCTCACTTAATAACTAAAATCACAAGTCATAAAATTGTAACATAACCTTCCCAAAATCCTGGCAAACCTATGCATGGGGGGCATAGGTGTACTCAGGGTGCCTAGCAGAAAACAACCTGAAGTATTTTTTTGCACTAACTTACAACAGTCTCTCCTAAATCATAGTCAAAAAGCAATGTGTGTGTAAAAATGAAAATTGAAAAAATGCCACCATACACTTTCTCCAATTTTTTTAGCTAAAACAGTTACTTCAAATGCATCAAAGCACACCATATACAATACCTTGGGGTGTCAACATTTCAAAAATATGCACATTCATGGAAACAAATAAATTGGGGTATGTTAAAATACCCCCAAAAAGACAATAGGCAAAGAAAATATGTTAAATGTGAAAAAAAAATCACAAACGCATGTTGGACATTTGGCATTACACCCCCCGAACAAGCCAAGAAACTTATGCATAGGTGGTATCACTGTACTCAGGAGATGTTGGTGAACACATATTGGGGTCTTCTTTGGCAGTAACACATAACAGGAGCTGAGAATTCATGTCTAAAGTACAATGTGTGTGAAAAATAACACACAAAAAATGACTGCCTAATAGTTTGACAAAGAATTAGTGCATGGAAAGTGTTAAAATACCAGCATTTGAAATACCCTAGGGTGTCTACTTTTCAAAAATATATGGTTTGATGGGGGTAAATTACATTGGCCGGCTTCAGAAATGTCCTACATAGGACATGGGTGCATGGGATGTGAAAATTCCAAGTTGAAAAACTGGAATGCGCCCCCTAAAAATAAGGCCTTTTAGCCCCCAGAGAACCCAACACACCTATACATGGGTGGTATCACTGTACTCAGGAGATGTTGTTGAATACATATTGAGGTTTTTTTTGGCAGTAACACATAACAGGGACTGAGAATATATGCCTAAAGTACAACGTGTGTGAAAAATAACACAAAAAAAATGACTACCCAAAAGTTTGACAAAGACTAGTGGTTGAATTAGTGCATGGAAAGTGTTAAAATACCAGCATTTGAAATACCCTAGGGTGTCTACTTTTCAAAAATATATGGTTTGATGGGGGTAATTTACATTGGCCGGCTTCAGAAATGTCCCAAATAGGACATGGGTGCATGATGACAGATGTGAAAATTCCAAGTTGAAAAACTGGAATGCGCCCCCTAAAATTAAGGCCTTTTAGCCCCCAGAGAACCCGACACACCTATACATGGGGGGTATCACTGTACTCAGGAGATGTTGTTGAATACATATTGAGGTTTTTTTTGGCAGTAACACATAACAGGGACTGAGAATATATGCCTAAAGTACAATGTGTGTGAAAAATAATGCAAAACAATGACTACCTAAAAGTTTGACAAAGACTAGTGGTTGAATTAGTGCATGGAAAGTGTTAAAATACCAGCATTTGAAATACCCTAGGGTGTCTACTTTTCAAAAATATATGGTTTGATGGGGGTAATTTACATTGGCCGGCTTCAGAAATGTCCCAAATAGGACATGGGTGCATGATGACAGATGTGAAAATTCCAAGTTGAAAAACTGGAATGCGCCCCCTAAAATTAAGGCCTTTTAGCCCCCAGAGAACCCGACACACCTATACATGGGGGGTATCACTGTACTCAGGAGATGTTGTTGAATACATATTGAGGTTTTTTTTTGGCAGTAACACATAACAGGGACTGAGAATATATGCCTAAAGTACAATGTGTGTGAAAAATAATGCAAAAAAATGACTACCTAAAAGTTTGACAAAGACTAGTGGTTGAATTAGTGCATGGAAAGTGTTAAAATACCAGCATTTGAAATACCCTAGGGTGTCTACTTTTAAAAAATATATGGTTTGATGGGGGTAATTTACATTGGCCGGCTTCAGAAATGTCCCAAATAGGACATGGGTGCATGATGACAGATGTGAAAATTCAAAGTTGAAAAACTGGAATGCGCCCCCTAAAATTAAGGCCTTTTAGCCCCCAGAGAACCCGACACACCTATACATGGGGGGTATCACTGTACTCAGGAGATGTTGTTGAATACATATTGAGGTTTTTCTTGGCAGTAACACATAACAGGGACTGAGAATATATGCCTAAAGTACAATGTGTGTGAAAAATAATGCAAAAAAATGACTACCTAAAAGTTTGACAAAGACTAGTGGTTGAATTAGTGCATGGAAAGTATTAAAATACCAGCATTTGAAATACCCTAGGGTGTCTACTTTTCAAAAATATATGGTTTGATGGGGGTAATTTACATTGCCCGGCTTCAGAAATGTCCCAAATAGGACATGGGTGCATGATGACAGATGTGAAAATTCCAAGTTGAAAAACTGGAATGCCCCCCCTAAAATTAAGGCCTTTTAGCCCCCAGAGAACCCGACACACCTATACATGGGGGGTATCACTGTACTCAGGAGATGTTGTTGAATACATATTGAGTTTTTTTTTGGCAGTAACACATAACAGGGACTGAGAATATATGCCTAAAGTACAATGTGTGTGAAAAATAATGCAAAAAAATGACTACCTAAAAGTTTGACAAAGACTAGTGGTTGAATTAGTGCATGGAAAGTGTTAAAATACCAGCATTTGAAATACCCTAGGGTGTCTACTTTTCAAAAATATATGGTTTGATGGGGGTAATTTACATTGCCCGGCTTCAGAAATGTCCCAAATAGGACATGGGTGCATGATGACAGATGTGAAAATTCCAAGTTGAAAAACTGGAATGCCCCCCCTAAAATTAAGGCCTTTTAGCCCCCAGAGAACCCGACACACCTATACATGGGGGGTATCCCTGTACTCAGGAGATGTTGTTGAATACATATTGAGGTTTTTTTTGGCAGTAACACATAACAGGGACTGAGAATATATGCCTAAAGTACAATGTGTGTGAAAAATAATGCAAAAAAATGACTACCTAAAAGTTTGACAAAGACTAGTGGTTGAATTAGTGCATGGAAAGTGTTAAAATACCAGCATTTGAAATACCCTAGGGTGTCTACTTTTCAAAAATATATGGTTTGATGGGGGTAATTTACATTGGCCGGCTTCAGAAATGTCCCAAATAGGACATGGGTGCATGATGACAGATGTGAAAATTCCAAGTTGAAAAACTGGAATGCGCCCCCTAAAATTAAGGCCTTTTAGCCCCCAGAGAACCCGACACACCTATACATGGGGGGTATCACTGTACTCAGAAGTTGTTGTTGAACACATATTGAGGTGTTTTTGGTCAGTAACATATAACAGGAACTGAGAATCCATGCCTAAAGTACAATGCGTGTGAAAAATAACACACCAAAATGACTACCCAAAAGTTTGACAAAGACTGGTGGTTGAATTAGTGCATGCAAAGTGTTAAAATACCAGCATTTGAAATACCCTAGGGTGTCTACTTTTTAAAAATATATGGTTTGATGGGGGTAATTTGCATTGTCCGGCTTCAGAAATGTCCCAAATAGGACATGGGTGCATGACGACAGATGTGAAAATTCCAAATTAAAAAACTGGAATGCGCCCCCTAAAAATAAGGCCTTTTAGCCCCCAGAGAACCCAACAGACCTATACATGGGTGGTATCACTGTACTCAGGAGATGCTGCTGAAGACATATTGGGGTGTTATTTGGCAGTAACCCTTAACGTTCTCAGTAAATGTATTCTTGAATTGCTATTTTGTCAAAAAATCACCACTTTTTTTTTTTTTTTCAAACTTTGGCATAGATTGGTGGTAAAATAGTTGCATGGAAAGAGTCAAAATACCCCATGTTTAATACCTTAGGTTGTGTTCTTTTAAAAAATATATATATGTGAAGGGTTAATCAGGGATTCCTGACAGATATCAGTGTTCCAATGTAACTATCGCTAATTTTTTTAAAAATTTTTTGGAAATAGCAAAGTGCTACTTGTACTTATTGCCCTATAACTTGCAAAAAAAGCAAAGAACATGTAAACATTGAGTATTTCTAAACTCAGGACAAAATTTAGAAACTATTTAGCATGGGAGTTTTTTGGTAGTTGTTGAAGTGTAGGAGATTTTGAGGGTCAAAGTTAGAAAAAGTGTGTTTTTTTCAATTTTTTCCTCATATTTTATAATTTTTTTTATAGTAAATTATAAGATATGATGAAAATAATGGTATCTTTAGAAAGTCCATTTAATGGCGAGAAAAATGGTATATAATATGTGTGGGTACAGTAAATGAGTAAGAGGAAAATTACAGCTAAACACAAACACTGCAGAAATGTAAAAATAGCCTTGGTCCCAAACGGACAGAAAATGGAAAAGTGCTGCGGTCATTAAGGGGTTAAAGGTTTCAATTATTGTAATGCCGTTATCCTGTCCAATAAAGCTCTCTTTTGTAAAGTGAGAATGTAAACTTATAGCGATTGTATTTGGCTATTGTATTTGCCATTGTATATACACATATCCACACACACACACACACATATATATATATACACATATACACACACACATACATATCCATCTTTAGATGTGTATGTATCTCTATGTTAAGTCCCTTTGCATGTCTTTATTTCTAACACCTGAAATCTCATACCTTTGAGCCCTTATAACTTTTTAATGCAATTTTTAAAATATTTTTTATTAAATAGTGTTATTATGATAGTAACTGTACTTTAAAATATATTTTTGATGTGTTTTGTGCAACTTTTTTGTATCGCGTAACAGTTAACCTGATCTCTGATGTTGCGCTATCCCGACACGTGTTAAATTCAATTGCACTCAAGCAAACGTGTTTACTTTCAAATTTGTAATACCACACTACTTCTGATGTGCAAAAATCCACGATAAACCCCTTCTCTCTCATGCGCAACAGTTAGCGTGCCACTCGTAATCTAGCCTCATGTGCAGTACTTCTTCATGAGACAGGACATATCAGTTTATAATTGGCAGATATATAGCTTTTTTTTTCTTTTCTTTTTTTTTTTACAAGTTTCTTTTAACAAACTAGATTACAAGTGGAGCGATATTTAGTGCTAGATGTAACCTTTTGGCGTGCGCAGGAGAGCACGAACATATATATATATATATATATATATATATAAATATATATATATAGGGGTTGGTATATGCACTCTCACCACCGTCCTGCAGCTGCCAGGGTGGTATTGGTAAGTATAAAGCAAATAAGAGGAAAAGCATTCGCTGGACTTCTGACATCAAAGTAATACTTTATTTGTGACGTTTCAGGACCACAGACGTCCCTTCTTCTGATAAACAGAGTGAGTGAAATAATACACTTAAATAGGCCTGTATGACCCTCCCCCTATCAGGCTACCAATCATTGGAAACCGTGTGCAAAAAGGAATGTACCAACTGTATGAACCCACAATCTAGCAAAAGATATCCTAAACGTGTAAAATATATCATCTGTTAGTGAAACAAATAGTTACAATAATTTGTATAGTGTCAAACTCAAGTGCATAATTTACATTGATCAATCCCTCCCTCCTCATATCCATGCCGGTTTATGCCGCAGTCTCAGGCTCACATGGGCCGACCCAGCACACCAAACACGCACTCCTGATTGGATCCCTAAAGCAACACTCACAATGTGGACATATGCATCCGATAGTTAATACCATAAAAGCCGTATCGTGACTAGGGATGGGCGAATGTTTCTCAACATTCGAAAAACGGCACAAATTTTAACACATTCGTTCGTTCGAATCGAATTTCGAATGTTTACATAACATTCTAACATTCGATTTTCGAATGTTCGGTTTTGAATTTTACGATTACATTCGAAAATATTCGAATTCGAAAAATTCGAATTTAGATTGTAATAGTATTTCTAATGTTTTTTCTTTAAATGTAATATTCGAATTATGCAATATTCGAATTCGAAAAATTCGAATTTAGATTGTAATAGTATTTCTAATGCTTTTTCTTTAAATGTAATATTCGAATTATGCAATATTCGAATTCGAAAAATTCGAATTTAGATTGTAATAGTATTTCTAATGCTTTTTCTTTAAATGTAATATTCGAATTATGCAATACATGTATTCGAATTCGAAAAATTCGAATTTAGATTGTAATAGTATTTCTAATGCTTTTTCTTTAAATGTAATATTCGAATTATGCAATACGTGTATTCGAATTAAAAAAATTTGAATTTAGATTGTAATAGTATTTCTAATGCTTTTTCTTTAAATGTAATATTCGAATTATGCAATATTCGAATTTGAAAAATTCGAATTTAGATTGTAATAGTATTTCTAATGCTTTTTCTTTAAATGTAATATTCGAATTATGCAATACGTGTATTCGAATTCGAAAAATTCGAATTTAGATTGTAATAGTATCTCTAATGCTTTTCTTTAAATGTAATATTCGAATTATGCAATACGTGTATTTGAATACAAAAAATTCGAATTTAGATTGTAATAGTATTTCTAATGTTTTTTCTTTAAATGTAATATTCGAATTATGCAATATTCGAATTCGAAAAATTTGAATTTAGATTGTAATAGTATTTCTAATGCTTTTTCTTTAAATGTAATATTCGAATTATGCAATACGTGTATTTGAATACAAAAAATTCGAATTTAGATTGTAATAGTATTTCTAATGCTTTTTCTTTAAATGTAATATTCGAATTATGCAATACGTTTATTCGAATTTAAAAAATTCGAATTTAGATTGTAATAGTATTTCTAATGCTTTTAAATGTAATATTCGAATTATGCAATATTCGAATTCGAAAAATTCGAATTTATATTCAAATTCAAAAAATTTGAATTTATATTTGAATTCGAAAAATTCGAATTTCGAATGTAGACATTCGATATAATTATAAACATTCGAATTCGAAAGTGACATTCAAAAACTGTAAATAACATTCGATTTTCAAATTTTTAAGAATATTCGTTCTTATCGACATTCGAATTTAGAATTCGAATTTCGATAATAACATTCGTTCTACATTCAAAATTCGAAAATTTGCACATTCGCCCATCCCTAATCGTGACATCACACCAGGGAAGTACAAACACCTTCAACTGATTACACACATAGCTCCCACATTGTCGGTATTGCGACATCGCAATTCAAACACCGATCCATACTCATCATAAGCGGCAACACATCTTCTAGGGCCTTTAACCACGATTATATTGTGCATCCCTCCGATATCCATAGCAGACAGAGTATCACCTGTCATCTGTCACTGACAGGATTGGGCCCTCACAGCTGTCACCCCGCTCGGGCTCCCATTGGGCCCTGGCATCAATGTCCATAGGTGTAATAGGCTGAGACTGCATGACTCGGTAGGACCGCCTATCAGTCATGTAAACATAAACACAAGAGAAAATTATATTAATATCGGACATCAAGTTTATTCACCTTGGTCCGGAACAGTGGCATCAAAAACCCACTAATCTGCCGACCCATTAGTAGGCCACTCATCGAGTATCGGGATACCCGATCACAACCAGAACAAACACTCATTAATGCCCTTGACTGGTATTGTTACCATAACACCGCAATACACAGGGACTCACTGCACCATTGACGGTCTCTCCCAACATCCCGACATCCGCGATATTCAGGGCCAACCCAGAATGTTGTAAAACATAACTCCTGACAATATCTGACAGGACCTGTGTCTGTCCCTATCCCCCTCAATGAGCTGCAGGGTTTACTTGCCCAGATGCAGTGCCCGAAGAGTAGAACCCTAGCAATCACTTAGGCGGCACTACCTCCTGTCATGTAGCATAAAACCACAACCAATATAATCTATGTGCGAACCCGCACTATCTATCGAGAACTGCATCGGGATGTCAAAAGGGAGCGCATCAAATTGAATAAAATTAATTAAAAATAAATCAAAAACGCCTATATTAGAAGACCCAAACAACATACCGCTAGCCAGTGTGTTAATCAACTAAGCGAACCTTCTCAGGGGGAGGAACTACCAATATTCAAAGTCACCGGGTTACTTGCTTCCTCAAATGAACCGGGTCGAAGCCCCCAAACCAGACCATGGGACACTCACAGGGCAGGATCATGAAAGGGGATCAATCAAATCAAGAGATGAAGTGAACTGTGAACACAAAAGTGTTATTACATACAATACATAAAGACAATGTAAAAGAGAGGCGGAGCTAGCAGCTCATCATGGAGGACGCACATGAGTGAGCTCCGTGTCTGTCAGGGCTAAAAAGCCTATTTAGGAGCATAAAAAGCCGATCTATCTCCACATCGACCTACAGGTCAGATACTCAACAGTGCCCCGGTGCTTTATCCAGCATTGAAAAGCAGCACCGCACCACAACACATCGGAGGTTAACCGCCGCCATACCTGGGCACTACGGAGGCCTGTTTTGCAGGCTGCGAGGCGACACATCGCAACTCATACCCGCCGCTATACCTCCCTGGAGCAGATCGGGAAAGATGTTCCGGACCTGAACCGGCCCAGCACAAGTAAGAGAACCGCCGTCTGAGACAGTGAGTAGTGCGCCATTAGGGCCTGTCCTCCCCGATGTCCCACATTACAGCAAGGCCTCGTCATCACTGCTGCACACTCTGAACTTGACCAGCCACTGAGAGCTGAGGCATGATATTTTGGGACAAGCTGAGAATGAGCCATGAACCAGCTAGACCACTTTTTTGAATATGCTACACGCTAAGTAATTATGCCGCACCACACACTAACAGGCCAAGAACAGCACACATTGTGATTTAACGCCACGAGTCTCTGCCATATACAATGATAACGGGGAACCCGACTAAGAAATTTCTAAATATAACCTAATGGTGGGTGATCACGACAATATTTAATCAAACTGTGGTTTCTTAAACCTCTGTCTACATCTGGTCTAGAGAATAAGAGAGAGTCCAATCTGAGTTAATAGACCTTCATCACCTACTCCAGACGCTGCAAGATGTCTGTTAAAGGACAGAAAAAAGCACCTAAAGGCAGTAAGAGCCTAAAAAACATACAAAACCCATCTATGCTAAAAGAATTTTTTAAGCCCTTAGAAGCCACCCCTGGGCCGGCAGCTGAAATGCAAGATAACATGAGTGACTCTGATGAATCAATACAATCTCAAACGTCCTCTAGGAACACCAGACCACTCACAAGGGCAGATTTAAATTTTTTACCCACCAAAGATGACTTTGCTGCACTGCTATCACAGGTCAGTCAACTCATCAAGGATGGCCTTAAAGAGGTCAGGAAGGACATTAATGATCTAGGGGATAGAATGGAATACTTGGAGGAAGGATCTGACCATATCAACTCAGAGCTTGAATTACTTTCCAGACAGGCGTACCAACAGAGTGTCACTATAGACAACCTCCAAACCCATGTAGAAGATCTGGACAATAGGGGGCGACGTCAAAACCTTAGGATTAGGGGTATCCCAGAGACTATCCTCCCCCCTCAACTTGAGGATTACCTGCAAAAAATCTTTCAGCATATTACTGATGAATCTGAATTACCTTCTATCCCACTAGATAGGGCCCACAGGGCACTCAGACCACCCCCGAAACCTACGGATCCGCCAAGAGATGTGATTTTAAAATTTCAACTCTTCAAAGACAAGGAACTGGTCCTTACTGCAGCTCGGAAAAAACAGAATATTTGCTTTGAAGATAGTCATCTACAGGTATACGCAGATGTAAGCCCTATCACACTTGGTAAAAGGAGAGAGGCCAGGTACTTAACACAACATCTACAAACACTGAAGATACCTTATAGATGGGGTTTCCCGTTTTGCCTTAGGGTGATTCGGGGTTCACAGACATTCACCTATAGATCGCTGGAAGATATTGAACCTTTCTGTAAACAACTGAACATACCTCTACCTACCCTTCCCAAACTTAATGAATCCAAGTCTGATCAGGATCAACAAGACACCCATACCCCCAAACCCCAAAGATTGGGCTGGACCACAGTCAACCGGAAAAGATCGAGAAAAGACAAGACTGTTGCTACCTCCTTCTCAGGCCAAGATGATGCTCAACAAACACCTACCTGAGGTTCTTTAGTATCTATCTGAACTTTTTCCACCACTTTACTTCTAGAAAGGTGTTTCCTTTTCTACCTCATCTTGATGCTCCCCAGGGGGTGACCCGCCTTTGAACAGTACTTCCTATATGTGGACGACTATGTGGTAATAGTACTTTAGAATAAATGGACACAGCCTTATAAGCCGGCAAATATCTTTTTTTTCTTTTTTTGTTTTTATTTTTGCTAAGGTGGTATGATGACCCAATACCCTCTAGCCGTCTCCATCTAGCATTGCTAGTTGACCACAAAGTGATGTTTATTGCAGTTTTACTTTTATTTTTACATTGTTTAGATATGTTAATCTTACACTCTTAATTTTAGCTCTGCACTGTTAGGTGGCAGTAAGATTTAAGTAGATGGAGATTATATTAGTTAAGAATGTTATGTTCTCCTATATGTTTGCATTTAGAACAGAATAGTATTAGCCCTGACCTATAGCTCAATGTTCTTGAGCCATTTTTCAATTGCTGTAGGTAGGTTAGGTTTGTATTTTACTGTAATGTCTTTATTTTTTGTTATTTATTTACTTTTTCTCTCTCTTCTTCTCTCTCTTTCTCTCAATAATCACCTTCTTCTCTACCCCCAGAGGATATTTCGACATACCAATCTCTGTATTATCTGTTGCATTATATGTACCATTCATGCACATCATTTTTGGCCACCAGAAGCTCGGTTACACAGTAAGTACCCCTCATCCCAGAGATGGGAATATATAGACATGCAGGTACACCCTCTAATTCCAGTAAGTTCTAGCCCCTCTATGCTGCTCAGACCCTTAGATTATTATGTCCCTCCCTAAACTAAAAATTTTTTCCCAAAACGTCAAGGGCCTTAATTCTCCAACAAAAAGATCAGTTGCCCTGAATTGGTTCTGCAGGCTGGGGGGCGACATTATCTTTATTCAGGAGACACACTTTAGTCGCGAGGGGGGCTCCCGCACTCTCCTCCAGCACATACCCTCTTGGCTATTTCTCTCATAACGACAGTAAAACAAATGGAGTAGGCATTCTCTTTAATAGGAGATTACCGTTTCAACTAACTGCCAAACAACAGGATAAAGAGGGTAGACTCCTTATCTTACAGGGAACTCTATATAATCAACCGGTTACACTGGTGAATGTGTATGCTCCCAATAGAGCACAAGCTAAGTTTTTTAGGCAGACCTTGGACAGATACTTGCCTACTACTAGGGGAATTGTTATCTACGCAGGCGACTTTAATGTAGCTCTGTCACCTTTGCTCGACTGCTCTCACGGACGGAGTGGGATCCCCATATCCACATTACAAAGCATTAATACCAATTTATCAGCCCACTCCCTAGTAGACGTGTGGAGGTTGCAACATCCCCAGAAGAAAGAGTTCACATTTTACTCGCACCCGAATAGGTCCTGGTCTAGAATAGATTACATTTTAGTAAACCAACTTAGCTTACACATTATAGACTCCACCACTATTTCCCTAACTCCCTGGTCGGACCATTCTATGGTCACGCTCACCGTTGTTTGGCCTTCGGCTCCACTCTCCCAATACATCTGGAGACTAGATGAAACACTTTTAAAAGATCCAGTATTTACAGAACAAATCTCTAAAGCCCTGAATGAGTATTTTAGAATAAATATGACTGATTCTATTACTCCCAGTACCCTATGGGATGCACACAAGGCGGTAATAAGGGGCATTTTTCTCAAACACAAAGCATTTCTCACTAAGCGTAGGAAGTCAGACTATAGCACGCTTGAACACCAATTATCGACCCTTGAGCACGCCCATCTCCAACACCCTTTAGATCCCATCATAAATCGAGACCTTGCCCTTGCAAGAAATAAGTTTAATACCCAGTTACAAAAAGAAGCCCAAAGACAAGCTTTTTATCTAAAGAGATTATATTTCTCAGAAGGAAACAAAGCTGGAAGGCTATTAGCCAGAGCTTTACGCCAAAGAACGCTTAACTCCTATGTCCAAAAACTATATAACGTAGATCGTGAGGAGATACAAGATAGTAAGTCAATTGCCTCAACATTTCAGGACTACTACAGTAAACTATATAATTTACCACCAATAGACTCCCCCGAAGAGATTAGCGATATGGATACATATGTTAGGGAGGCTGACTTAATTAAGATTTCGAAGGAGGAGGCCGCAGGCTTGGATGAACCCATTGCCCCTTTGGAAATCATAAAGGCCATTGAATCTCTTCCAACGCAAAAAAGCCCGGGACCTGACGGTTTTTCCAATTTGTATTACAAAACATTTAAAAATATATTACTGCCACACCTGCTTAGATTATTTAATTCAATAGACGAAAACGGATCTTTTTCCACAGATTTTTTATCGGCCCACATTACATTAATTCATAAAACAGGGAAGTCCCCACTTGAACCAGGCAGCTACAGGCCTATATCCCTCATAAATACGGACGCTAAAATATATGCCAAGATATTGGCAAATAGACTTAGCACGCTGTTGCCTCATATTATCCACACAGACCAGGCGGGCTTTATTCCGCGTCGGGAGGCCAGGGATAATACAATTAGGACGCTCCATTTGATCGATTTTGCTACAACCTCTAATATTGAGATGGTCCTGGCCTCAACCGACGCGGAAAAAGCGTTTGATAGGATGAACTGGGTATACCTTCGCTCGGTGTTGACTGGATATGGGTTTGGAGATAAATTGATTAACAGGATTTTCAGTCTATATAGTAATCCCACAGCTAGAATCAGGGTAAATAGTATTTTGTCAGAGTCTTTTCAAATAAATAATGGTACACGGCAGGGGTGCCCACTGTCCCCGCTATTATTTGCCATCGCAATGGAACCCCTTGCATCCCACATTAGGCTAAATACTAACATCACTGGGATAGCCGTAGGCCCCAACAATTATAAAATAAGCTTATATGCTGATGACATACTGTTGTCCTTATCTAATCCTAGTATATCTCTTCCGGCCGTATTGACCGAATTTCGCCGTTTTGGGAGCCTCTCCCACTTCCTGATTAATAACCAGAAATCTAACATTCTAAATATTACAATGAACGCCCATAAGTTCTCAAATCTGGCACAGGTCTGTCCATATCAACTAAACAGTGATCACATCAGATACTTAGGTATTAACGTTACACCACGACTGGCATCCCTATTTAAATCCAATTACACACCGCTCTTACAAGAAATATTGAGGGACTGCCAATCTTGGCGAAATAAACATTTCTCTTGGTGGGGCAGAAACCAAATCACGAAAATGTCATTGCTGCCTCGAATACTTTATTTATTGCAGACTATCCCTATTCATCTCCCCCATACCTATCTCCAACAGCTCCAATCTATCCTCAACGATTTTATATGGGGAGGACAAAAACCGAGAGTAGCTAGGCAAAATATATATAGATCTAGGAGAGATGGTGGGTTGGGTACTCCCCATATACTCCGATATTATCAGGCTAACGTACTACAACGTATACTAAATTGGCACAATAGCTCTCAAGACAAGGCATGGATCCCCCTAGACACGCATATCCTGAAAACTCCCAAAGTAGGCCCAATTTGCTGGTTGCAGGATAAATATCGCCCAACTAGAGCTAGATCATCCCCTCTTTATAGACACATCTTTCGTACCTGGGATACAATAATTACCCATATAAAAGGCATATCCACACCCCACTCGCCCATGACACCAATTTTCCAAAACACTGAATTACTATTAGGCATCCATCTCTCAACGGGGGACATACATTATAAAGAGTTGGGATTTTCATCTCCGCTGGTGGATTTTCTTTCCCAGGGGAAACTTAGGCCGAGACAAGACTTATCTGAAGTTCTGGAAGGTACATTTACTAACTGGTTGAAATACTCCCAATTGCAAAATCTGCTGCGAGTTTCCCCACATAGCTCTCAGCTTACACGCTCTCTCACCCCATTTGAAACGCTTTGCAGAGCTGCCATTACCTCAAGGGGAACTCTTGCTATGTCGAGGCGAATTATAGACCATTGTGTACATAGAACACTACCGACATACACTCAATCCTGGCAGGAAGAATTGCACCAAGACATTACACCGGATTACTGGTATAAATTGTTTGAATTTACTGGCAAAACGTCGTCTTCTTCCCAGATCCTTGAAATGAATTATAAAATTCTTTCAAGGTGGTATATGACACCAGTCAGACTGAAAATGATATACCCTGAGGTTTCTTCTTTGTGCTGGAGGGGGTGTGGGGGTGAGGGAACTTTATCGCACATATGGTGGTCGTGCCCTAGCCTGCGGACCTTCTGGGACTCCTTAGAAAAGATATTACACCCGTTACTAGGTACTACATTTAATTTTAACCCAATGATCATACTGTTCAACGCTAGGCCTAGGATCTCCTGTAAACTTAGACTTTCCCTACTTCAAATTTGCGTAAATGGAGCAAAGTCCCTAATTGCCAGAAAATGGAAATCCCAAAATGTCCCAACAATTACGGAGTGGGCAGCTAGAACACAAGAACTTATTCTTTTGGAAGAATACTCTTATCTTAAACGAAATAGACATGACATGTTTCTAAATATAAAACTTTATTGGGAATCACTGCAGGTACCAACTTAATTTCGACCTTACTCGAGCTTCTGACCAATGATGCTACATTATGCTATGGGACAGGTGATATTGGAGAGATTACTTCATTACCCACTCTTCTGGATTTCCCCTCTTCTTTTTCTACTTCCTCCTATTTTTCTCCTCTTTCTCTCTCCCCTACTGCTTCACCCTTTCTACATCACTACGGTTATCCTCTTCCTTTCCTCTTCTTTCTTTTTTCTTTTTTTTTTCTTCCCCTTTTCTTCCCCTTCCTCCCCTCCTCTCTTTTTCTTCTTATTTAATTATTTTGAAAAAGGTTCCCTTAATTATAACTGGACAAGATGCTAAAGTTGGCCTATTTAGAGGCCTATGCGGTTTATATATAAAGGATTTCTTTTCTCTTTTTTCTTGTCCTTGTGGATACACAGCAGAACCTGCATGTTCATAATCTGTAATAGCAATCAGATGGAATTTAATAGCACACTATTATACTTTGTACTGTGTATCTTATGTCATGTTTTATGAACCTGTTCAATAAAAACTTTATATATAAAAAAAAAAAGACAATGTAAAAAACATACAGTTGCTAAAACAAATACACCTGTCAACAAGAATCAAACTGAAAAATTTATTCAAGGCTCCTCAAATATAGGAAATCTTAACAGGATATCCCGGAATGAAACAATAATATCAATAAAATTGAAACAACAATATCAATAAAACTGAATCCTTATAAATGCTCACAAAAGGGACCCTATGGGAAACCAGTGAATTACCAAAACAAGCCCTGCTAGCCCCTTCAAACATGGTAATAGTGAATGAAACAGTGAACTCTCATTGTCCTTAGGGTGATCCCCGGACTAGTCACTATTAATGAGATCAAACGCTCTCATGTAAATAAGTATCTCTCGTGTGGAAGTCCATCAAAGGAAACACTGCCAGCCAGTCTGGACATTGAGGCCCCTCGGTGCCAAAGTCCCCAGTTCATGTATCCATCTGGCCTCCTTCTGCAGAAGGGTCTTAGCCCTGTTACCCCCTCTTCTTGGGATGGGCACATGATCAAAGATTCCAAATCTCAAATCCGTGACTGTATAGTCTTGTTCCGGCTGGTCAGATTTCCCACTTTTTAAAGCTGATCTAATGCTTGAGCGGTGGTTGGCCATCCTAGTTCTGGCGTTATCAATGGTTTTCCAGTGTAGAACAAACCACATGGACAATTCGAAAGATATATAATGTACAGTGTGGTGCAGGTCAAGAAGAAGTTGATTTTATACTTTTTCTTTCTCTCAGGGTGTTGGAAGCTTGCCCCTGTGTGCATGCTGTTCGTACACTTAAAGCAACCGTTCTTCCTTTTTAGCCAAATCTGTTTGTTGCCAATAGGTGTTAGGTCAGTTCTCATTAGAGAGTCCTTCAAACTCCTCCCTCTGCAAAATGCTAGGCGGGGTGCACCCCATTTTGTAAATGGTAGTGTGGTATCTGTTTGGATTAGTATCCATTCATCCTTAATGGCTTTAGTAATATGGTACTGATCCGGGGTGTACGTGGTCACAAACGTGAGTTGAGGGATAGCCCCCTGTTCTCTTGTGTCACTTCCACCTTCCGCCTGGATAGCTTGTTCACACATGACCCATAGGTCCTTTGCTTTGTAGTCACGCTGGACAAACCTTTCCGTCATCTCCGCCAATTGGGTTTTGCATCTGTCAGGGTGTCAGGGTTTTTTCCCTGCTTTGTTTGCCAAGTGCTGCTGGCAGCCATTTTACTCACCTTTCTTGCTGAATCTGGTTCAGAGTGTGTGATGCTGCTCATTTCCTGCACGCCCTCTTATGGCCAGACTGTTGTACATCACCCGTGTGAGACAGGTTGCAGTCTCAGAATTGTGATGTCATCACTTATTATATAAAGGGCCTCTGTTCAGTATGCTTTGCCCTTGCATTGTCTCAGACCTGTTTGTGAGTTCCTGTGTATTACCTGGCTAGTCTGACGTCTCTTCTGGTTCATGATCCCTGGCTTGTTCCTGACTTTGCTGTTCTCCTTGTTCCTGATTCCGGCTCGTCTGACTACTCGCTTTGGCTCCTGACTCGGCTCATCTGACTACCAGCTCTGGTTTTGACTCCTGGCTTGTTATTTGACTTGTGGACTTTTTAATTTTTTTGTTATTAATAAAGGTGTGATTATTTTTGCACTTCATGTCTCAGTCTGATTTCTGGCACCCTGACACAGGGTCAGTGTTATTTCTCACTACGTGCTGGAATTGCGCCTTCGGTATGTTCCGAATCAGTTCAGGTTAATGCAGAGTTGCCATCAACCTGCACTCATTTGAAACATATCAAAGGTGCAATTCCAATGCGTAGTGAGAAATAAGTCTGACACTGACAGATGCAAAACCCAATTGGCAGAAATGATGGAAAGGTTTGTCCAGCGTGGCTACAAAGCAAAGGACCTACGAGTCATGTGTAAACAAGCTATCCAGACGGAAGGTGGAAGTGACACAAGAGAACAGGGGCTATCTCCCAACTCACGTTTGTGACCACGTACACCCCGGATCAGTACCATATTACTAAAGCCATTAAGGATGAATGGAAACTAATCCAAACAGATACCACACTACCATTTACAAAATGGTATGCACCCCGCTTAGCATATCACAGAGGGAGGAGTTTGAAGGACTCTCTAATGAGAACTGACCTAACACCTATTTGTGACAGCTTTGGCTAAAAAGGAAGAACGGTTGCTTTAAGTGTACAAGCTGTGTGACGTGCAACAGTATGCACACGGGGGCGAGCTTCCAGCACTCTGAGAGAAAGAAAAAGTATAAAATCAACTTCTTCTTGACCTGCACCACGCCGTACATTATATACCTTTTGAATTGTCCATGTGGTTTGTTCTACACTGGAAATACCATCGACGACGCCAGAACTAGGATGGCCAACCACCGCTCAAGCATTAGATCAGCTTTAAAAAGTGGGAAATCCGACGAGCCGGTGGAATGGCATTTCCTGGAACAAGGCTGTACAGTCACGGATTTGAGATTTAGGATCATTGATCATGTGCCCATCCCAAGAAGAGGGGGTAACAGGGCTAAGACCCTTCTGCAGAAGGAGGCCAGATGGATACATGAACTGGGGACTTTGGCACCGAGGGGCCTCAATGTCCAGACTGGCTGGCAGTGTTTCCTTTGATGGACTTCCACACGAGAGATACTTATTTACATGAGAGTGCTTGATCTCATTAATAGTGACTAGTCCGGGGATCACCCTAAGGACAATGACAGTTCACTGTTTCATTCACTATTACCATATATGTTTGACGGGCCAAGCAGGGCTTGTTTTGGTAATTCATTGGCTTCCCATAGGGTCCCTTTTGTGAGCATCTATAGGGATTCAGTTTTATTGATATTGATGTTTAAATTTTATAGATATTATTGTTTCATTCCGGGATATCCTGTTACGAGTTCCTATATTTGGCTAGCGGTATGTTGTTTGGGTCTTCTAATAGAGGCATTTTTTTATTTATTTTTAATTTATTTTATTCAGTTTGATGCACTCCCTTTTGACATCCCGATGCAGTTCTCGATAGGTAATGTATAGGTAGTGCGGGTTCGCACATAGATTATTTATATTGGTTGTGGTTTTAGGCTACATGACAGGAGGCAGTGCCGCCTAAATGATTGGTAGGGTTCTACTCTTCGGGCACTGCTTCTGGGCGAGTCAACCCTGCGGCCCATTGAGGGGGATAGAGACAGACACAGGTCCTGTGAGATATTGTCAGGAGTTATGTTTTACAACATTCTGGGTTGCCCCTGAATATCGGGGATGTCGGGATGTTGGGAGAGACCGTCAATGGTGCAGTAAGTCCCTGTGTATCGTGGTGTTATGGTAACAATAACAGTCAAGGGCACTAATGAGTGTTTGTTCTGGTTGTGATTGGGTATCCCGATATTCGATGACTAGCCTACTAATGGGTCGGCAGATTAGTGGGTTTTTGATGCCACTGTTCCAGACCAAGGTGAATTAACTTTATGTCCGATATTAATATAATTTTCTCTTGTGTTTATGTTTACATGATTGATAGGCGGGCCTACCGAGTCATGCGTCTCAGCCTATTACACCTGTGGGCATTGATACCGGGGCCCAATGGGAGCCCAAGCGGGGTGACAGCTGTGAGGGCCCAATTCTGTCAGTGACAGATGACAGGTGATACTCTGTCTGCTATGGATATCAGAGGGATGCATAGTATAATCGTGATTAACCCCTTAACGACTGAGGACGTGCAGGGTACGTCCTCAGAAAAAAGGCGGTTAACGCCTGAGAACGTACCCTGCACGTCCTCAGTGTGGAAAGCAGCTGGAAGCGATCCTGCTCGCTTCCAGCTGCTTTCCGGTTATTGCAGTGATGCCTCGATATGGAGGCATCCTGCAATAACCTTTTTAAGCCATCCGGTGCAGAGAGAGCCACTCTGTGGCCCTCTCTGCACCGGAGATCTGTGGCTTAATGCGTTGGTGGGTGGGAGCCGGACCGGGAGGTGGGTGGCGGCCATCGATGGCCCTGGTGATGTGAAGGGGGGCGGGATCGTGGGCGGGGGTGGCTGGGGGCGCGCACGGGGGTGCGCGCGTGCACGGGAGGGTGGGGGCGGGCGCGTGCACGGGGAGGGAGCGGGTGGGAACCGCTACACTACAGAAAATGCTGAAATAAAAAATGTTAAAAAAAATGTAAAAAATGTAATGAAAAAAATGAACAAACAAAAAAAAGCACTTTTTATTACAAACTGGGTACTGGCAGCTGCCAGTACCCAAGATGGCCCCAAATAAGGCAGAGGGGAGGGTTAGAGAGCAGTTTTGGGGGGGATCAGGGAGGTTGGGGGCTAAGGGGGGGATCCTACACAGTAGCATATGTAAATATGCTAAAAAATGTTTGTTTGTTTTTTTTAAACCCTTTTATATTAGTACTGGCAGACTTTCTGCCAGTACTTAAGATGGCGGGGACAATTGTGGGGTGGGGGAGGGAAGGGAGCTGTTTGGGAGGGATCAGGGGGTGGGATGTGTCAGATGGGAGGCTGATCTCTACACTAAAGCTAAAATTAACCCTGCAAGCTCCCTACAAACTCCCTAATTAACCCCTTCACTGCTAGCCATAAAACACGTGTGAGGCGCAGCAGGATTTAGCGGCCTTCTAATTACCAGAAAGCAAAGCCAAAGTCATATATGTCTGCTATTTCTGAACAAAGGGGATCCCAGACAAGCATTTACAACCATTTGTGCCATAATTGCACAAGTTGTTTGTAAATGATTTCAGTGAGAAACCTAAAATTGTGAAAAATTTTACGTTTTTTTTAATTTGATCGCATTTGGCGGTGAAATGGTGGCATGAAATATACTAAAATGTGCCTAGATCAATACTTGGGGTTGTCTACTACACTACACTAAAGCTAAAATTAACCCTACAAGCTCCCTAAAAGCTCCCTAATTAACCCCTTAACTGCTGGGCATAATACACTTGTGGTGCACAGTGGCATTTAGCGGCCTTCTAATTACCAAAAAGCAATGCCAAAGCCATATATGTATGCTATTTCTGAACAAAGGGGATCCCAGAGAAGAATTTACAACCATTTATGCCATAATTGCACAAGTTGTTTGTAAATAATTTCAGTGAGAAATCGAAAGTTTGTGAAAAAAATTGTGAAAAAGTGAACAAATTTTTGTATTTGATCGCATTTGGCGGTGAAATGGTGGTATGAAATATACCAAAATTGGCCTAGATCAATACTTTGGGATGTCTACTAAAAAAAAATATATACATGTCAAGGGATATTCAGGGATTCCTGAAAGATATTAGTGTTCTAATGTAACTAGTGCTAAGTTTGGAAAAAAATGGTTTGGAAATAGCAAAGTGCTACTTGTATTTATGGCCCTATAATTTGCAAAAAAAGCAAAGAACATGTAAACATTGGGTATTTCTAAACTCAGGACAAAATTTAGAAACTATTTAGCATGGGTGTTTTTTGGTGGTTTTAGATATGTAACAGATTTTGGGGGTCAAAGTTAGAAAAAGTGTGTTTTTTTCCATGTTTCCTCATATTTTATCATTTTTATTATAGTAAATTATAAGATATGATGAAAATAATGGTATCTTTAGAAAGTCCATTTAATGGCGAGAAAAACGGTATATAATATGTGTGGGTACAGTAAATGAGTAAGAAGAAAATTACAGCTAAATACAAACACCGCAAAAATGTAAAAATAGCCTTGGTCCCAAACGGACAGAAAATGGAAAAGTGCTGTGGTCATTAAGGGGTTAAAGGCCCTAGAGGATGTGTTGCCGCTTATGATGAGTATGGATCGGTGTTTGAATTGCGATGTCGCAATACCGACAATGTGGGAGCTATGTGTGTAATCAGTGAAAGGTGTTTGTACTTCCCTGGTGTGATGTCACAATACGGCTTTTATGGTATTAACTAGCGGATGCATATGTCCACATTGTGAGTGTTGCTTTAGGGATCCAATCAGGAGTGCGTGTTTGGTGTGCTGGGTCGGCCCATGTGAGCCTGAGACCACGGCATAAACTGGCACAGATATGAGGAGGGAGGGATCGATCAATGTAAATTATGCACTTGAGTTTGACACTATTCAAATTATTGTAACTATTTGATGAGGTAAGTGCCGCACAGATTATTGAGTAGTTGGTTCTCTAGTCATTGGCTCCTTCCATATATATGTAGATCCACTTTTGTCAAGGCCCCTGGGAGAAAGATTTCCTCCTAGTTTATTCCCTTGTCTGTCTTAATATGCCACTGCCAGGTCTGCTGACTATGCAAAAGCTCTTGTCTAATGACAGTCTTCAATGATTCCAGTGGTAACTGCCCGCTCAGAATCTGCTTCTGCAAAAAAGACACATAGAGTTATGTCCTCCTCCTGTAGTTCCTTGGTGCAGAGCTGAATCAAAACTGAATTCTTACTTCTTGATTGAAGGACACAGCTTTGTGAGTACACATGAGAACCACCGAGCCGACTTAGGCCTAGATTTAGAGTTTGGCGGTAGCCATGAAAACCAGTGTTAGAGGCTCCTAACGCTGGTTTTAGGCTACCGCAGGTATTTGGAGTCAGTCAGGAAAGGGTCTAACGCTCACTTTGCAGCCGAGACTTTTCCATACCGCAGATCCCCTTACGTCAATTGCGTATCCTATCTTTTCAATGGGATCTTTCTAACTCCGGTATTTAGAGTCGTGTCTGAAGTGAGCGTTAGAATTCTAACGACAAAACTCCAGCCGCAGAAAAAAGTCAGTAGTTAAGAGCTTTATGGGCTAACGCCGGTTTATAAAGCTCTTAACTACTGTGCTCTAAAGTACACTAACACCCATAAACTACCTATGTACCCCTAAACCGAGGTCCCCCCACATCGCCGCCACTCGATTAAAATTTTTTAACCCCTAATCTGCCGACCGCCACCTACGTTATCCTTATGTACCCCTAATCTGCTGCCCCTAACACCGCCGACCCCTATATTATATTTATTAACCCCTAATCTGCCCCACTCAACGTCGCCTCCACCTGCCTACACTTATTAACCCCTAATCTGCCGAGCGGACCGCACCGCTACTATAATAAAGTTATTAACCCCTAATCCACCTCACTCCCGCCTCAATAACCCTATAATAAATAGTATTAACCCCTAATCTGCCCTCCCTAACATCGCCGACACCTAACTTCAAGTATTAACCCCTAATCTGCCGACTGGAGCTCACCGCTATTCTAATAAATGTATTAACCCCTAAAGCCAAGTCTAACCCTAACACTAACACCCCCCTAAATTAAATATAATTTAAATCTAACGAAATAAATTAACTCTTATTAAATAAATTATTCCTATTTAAAGCTAAATACTTACCTGTAAAATAAACCCTAATATAGCTACAATATAAATTATAATTATATTATAGCTATTTTAGGATTTATACTTATTTTACAGGTAACTTTGTATTTATTTTAACCAGGTACAATAGCTATTGAATAGTTAAGAACTATTTAATAGCTAAAATAGTTAAAATAATTACAAAATTACCTGTAAAATAAATCCTAACCTAAGTTACAATTAAACCTAACACTACACTATCAATAAATTAATTAAATAAAATACCTACAATTATCTACAATTAAACCTAACACTACACTATCAATAAATTAATTAAATACAATTCCTACAAATAAATACAATTAAATAAACTAACTAAAGTACAAAAAATAAAAAAGAACTAAGTTACAAAAAATAAAAAAATATTTACAAACATTAGAAAAAAATTACAACAATTTTAAACTAATTACATCTACTCTAAGCCCCCTAATAAAATAACAAAGACCCCCAAAATAAAAAAATGCCCTACCCTATTCTAAATTACAAAAATTCAAAGCTCTTTTACCTTACCAGCCCTGAACAGGGCCCTTTGCAGGGCATGCCCCAAAGAATTCAGCTCTTTTGCCTGTAAAAAAACACATACAATACCCCCCCCCAACATTACAACCCACCACCCACATACCCCTAATCTAACCCAAACCCCCCTTAAATAAACCTAACACTAAGCCCCTGAAGATCTTCCTACCTTATCTTCACCTCGCCGGGTATCACACCGATCGGTCCTGGCTCCAAAATCTTCATCCAACCCAAGCGGGGGCTAGACATCCATCATCCGGCGGCTGAAGAGGTCCAGAAGAGGCTCCAAAATCTTCATCCTATCCGGGAAGAAAAGGCGATCCAGACCGGCAACCATCTTGATCCAAGCGGCATCTTCTATCTTCATCCGATGAGGACCGGCTCCATCGTGAAGACCTCCAGCGCGGATCAATCTTCTTCCGACGATGTCCAACTGAAGAATGACGGTTCCTTTATGGGACGTCATCCAAGATGGCGTCCCTCGAATTCTGATTGGCTGATAGGATTCTATCAGCCAATCGGAATTAAGGTAGGAAAATTCTGATTGGCTGATGGAATTAGCCAATCAGAATCAAGTTCAATCCGATTGGCTGATCCGATCAGCCAATCAGATTGAGCTCGCATTCTATTGGCTGATCGGAACAGCCAATAGAATGCAAGCTCAATCTGATTGGCTGATCGGATCAGCCAATTGGATTGAACTTGAATCTGATTGGCTGATTCCATCAGCCAATCAGATTTTTCCTACCTTAATTCCGATTGGCTGATAGAATCCTATCAGCTAATCGGAATTCGAGGGACGCCATCTTGGATGACGTCCCTTAAAGGAACCGTCATTCTTCAGTTGGACGTCGTCGGAAGAAGATTGATCCGTGTCACGTTATTACCTTGTTTCCTGCCTTTTTCATTTTTTGCTTTGCACATTCCATGCTATACCTTTAAATTTCAATTACTTTTTCCACTCATTCATATAAATGTCCCATCAACCCTCACTACTTTGCTTGGTATTGAATTAGGTTAAGTCCTACTGAGCTACTGATATCCCCTGTGCTTTTTATTGGACACCGGAACTCTCTCTGAAAGTGACATACTGTGACTTTGTTCTCTGTCACTTTCTATCTGTTTGCTTTGCCAAAACTACCGCTATACTACATACCTTGTAGTAACTCTATCTCGAATCTCCTCTGTTAACGCTATCCGGATTCAGCTCTCAGTAGCTGCCTCTCAACGGATCATTCCGCGGTGACGTCACACGCCAGCTTCACGG
Source organism: Bombina bombina (assembly GCF_027579735.1). Classification (NCBI taxonomy): domain Eukaryota; kingdom Metazoa; phylum Chordata; class Amphibia; order Anura; family Bombinatoridae; genus Bombina; species Bombina bombina. The sequence goes on along the minus strand of NC_069504.1, from coordinate 468,186,916 downwards.
AGCTACCCTCAATTCAGCAAACAGCCTGCACCGCGGCACTCCACGCTCAAGACCCTCTCTGCCTACAAACCACACCGGTTCAGCCTGAAAGGTTTCACTTATCTCAAAGGTATAAAACTTGCTAAATACTTATGCTGTTAAAGTTCTTACATATTATTTGCAGTTCGTATGTCAAGTTTAACTCTGTACCTCTGTCTAGTTTTCTACTTAATTTGTTTTATGCAATTCAGCTTAGCATATTGTTTTGATTTCCTTACTAAAACAGTTTATTACTAACATCCAGATTTACAAGAGCTCTGCTGCAGGTTTAGTGTTTAAGATAGCACAGGTGGCAACAATACAGTGTTTCCTTTTCTTAAACCTTCTCATTAAACTGCTGAATAGTTACATGAGGCCAGCACACTACCCTCTAGGTAGTTTATTTGCTTACCTCACTCTCCTCAGCAACATTACCACATATTTAAATCTCAGCAGCTGCAGTCCTAACCAAAGTAAAATTTTTATCTTCTTAGAAATTCTGACTTGCCTGACAATCCGCGCTGGAGGTCTTCACGATGGAGCCGGTCCTCATCGGATGAAGATAGAAGATGCCGCTTGGATAAAGATGGTTGCCGGTCTGGATCGCCTCTTCTTCCCGGATAGGATGAAGATTTTGGAGCCTCTTCTGGACCTCTTCAGCCGCCGGATGATGGATGCCTAGCCCCCGCTTGGGTTGGATGAAGATTTTGGAGCCAGGACCGATCGGTGTGATACCCGGCGAGGTGAAGATAAGGTAGGAAGATCTTCAGGGGCTTAGTGTTAGGTTTATTTAAGGGGGGTTTGGGTTAGATTAGGGGTATGTGGGTGGTGGGTTGTAATGTTGGGGGGGGGTATTGTATGTGTTTTTTTACAGGCAAAAGAGCTGAATTCTTTGGGGCATGCCCCGCAAAGGGCCCTGTTCAGGGCTGGTAAGGTAAAAGAGCTTTGAACTTTTGTAATTTAGAATAGGGTAGGGCATTTTTTTATTTTGGGGGTCTTTGTTATTTTATTAGGGGGCTTAGAGTAGGTGTAATTAGTTTAAAATTGTTGTAATTTTTTTCTAATGTTTGTAAATATTTTTTTCTTTTTTGTAACTTAGTTCTTTTTTATTTTTTGTACTTTAGTTAGTTTATTTAATTGTATTTATTTGTAGGAATTGTATTTAATTAATTTATTGATAGTGTAGTGTTAGGTTTAATTGTAGATAATTGTAGGTATTTTATTTAATTAATTTATTGATAGTGTAGTGTTAGGTTTAATTGTAACTTAGGTTAGGATTTATTTTACAGGTAATTTTGTAATTATTTTAACTATTTTAGCTATTAAATAGTTCTTAACTATTCAATAGCTATTGAACCTGGTTAAAATAAATACAAAGTTACCTGTAAAATAAATATAAATCCTAAAATAGCTATAATATAATTATAATTTATATTGTAGCTATATTAGGGTTTATTTTACAGGTAAGTATTTAGCTTTAAATAGGAATAATTTATTTAATAAGAGTTAATTTATTTCGTTAGATTTAAATTATATTTAATTTAGGGGGGTGTTAGGGTTAAAGTTAGACTTAGCTTTAGGGGTTAATACATTTATTAGAGTAGCGGTGAGCTCCTGTCGGCAGATTAGGGGTTAATACTTGAAGTTAGGTGTCAGCAATGTTAGGGAGGGCAGATTAGGGGTTAATACTATTTATTATAGGGTTATTGAGGCGGGAGTGAGACGGATTAGGGGTTAATACATTTATTATAGTAGCGCTCAGGTCCGGTCGGTAGATTAGGGGTTAATAAGTGTAGTTAGGTGGAGGCGACGTTGGGGGCGGCAGATTAGGGGTTAATAAATATAATATAGGGGTCGGCGATGTTAGGGCAGCAGATTAGGGGTACATAGGGATAATGTAGGTGGCGGGGGTGTACGGAGCGGCAGATTAGGGGTTAAAATAATATGCAGGGGTCAGCGATAGCGGGGGAGGCAGATTAGGGGTTAATAAGTGTAAGGTTAGGGGTGTTTAGACTCAGGGTACATGTTAGAGTGTTAGGTGCAGACGTAGGAAGTGTTTCCCCATAGGAAACAATGGGGCTGCGTTAGGAGCTGAACGCGGCTTTTTTGCAGGTGTTAGGTTTTTTTTCAGCTCAAACAGCCCCATTGTTTTCTATGGGGGAATCGTGCACGAGCACGTTTTTGAAGCTGGCCGCGTCCGTAAGCAACTCTGGTATCGAGAGTTGCAGTGGCGGTAAATATGCCTGTACGCTCCCTTTTTGGAGCCTAACGCAGCCATTCTGTGAACTCTCAATACCAGAGGTATTTAAAAGGTGCGGCCAGAAAAAAGCCAGCGTTAGCTACGCGGGTCGTTACCGACAAAACTCTAAATCTAGGCGTTAAAGTTTTCTACCAATCAGGTGTAGGAAAGTGGAGCTGTCTCAATATTAACAAGGAGACAAGATGATTTTCACATTACCAATATCAATTATATGGGGAATCAGGATATGGAGAACGGATATGATGTAATCGAACCTTAGAAAATCCTAGTTCTAATCACACAATAAAATTACTCCCTTAGACATAAAAAACAGAATTTATGCTTACCTGATAAATTACTTTCTCCAACGGTGTGTCCGGTCCACGGCGTCATCCTTACTTGTGGGATATTCTCTTCCCCAACAGGAAATGGCAAAGAGTCCCAGCAAAGCTGGTCACATGATCCCTCCTAGGCTCCGCCCACCCCAGTCATTCGACCGACGGACAGGAGGAAATATATATAGGAGAAACCATATGATACCGTGGTGACTGTAGTTAGAGAAAATAATTCATCAGACCTGATTAAAAAAACCAGGGCGGGCCGTGGACCGGACACACCGTTGGAGAAAGTAATTGATCAGGTAAGCATAAATTCTGTTTTCTCCAACATTGGTGTGTCCGGTCCACGGCATCATCCTTACTTGTGGGAACCAATACCAAAGCTTTAGGACACGGATGAAGGGAGGGAGCAAATCAGGTCACCTAAACGGAAGGAACCACAGCTTTCAAAACCTTTCTCCCAAAAATAGCCTCCGAAGAAGCAAAAGTATCGAATTTGTAAAATTTGGCAAAAGTGTGCAGTGAAGACCAAGTCGCTGCCTTACATATCTGGTCAACAGAAGCCTCGTTCTTGAAGGCGCATGTGGAAGCCACAGCCCTAGTGGAGTGAGCAGTGATTCTTTCAGGAGGCTGCCGTCCGGCAGTCTCATAAGCCAATCGGATAATGCTTTTAAGCCAAAAGGAAAGAGAGGTAGAAGTCGCTTTTTGACCTCTCCTTTTACCAGAATAAACAACAAACAAGGAGGATGTTTGTCTGAAATCTTTAGTAGCCTCTAAATAGAATTTTAGAGCACGGACTACGTCCAAATTGTGTAACAAACGTTCCTTCTTTGAAACTGGATTCGGACACAAAGAAGGTACAACTATCTCCTGGTTAATATTTTTGTTAGAAACAACTTTCGGGAGGAGGCGGAGCTTGCCACGACACTGAGTGGTCACGCATTACAGGAACTCTGTAGACCAAGATTTTTAATTTAATTATTTCAACCCTTTTCCCACTTTTCTATTATTTTATTTTTATCCACAACTCTTTCCTAACATTCAGAGGGAATTAACCTGGCCTTTGCAGGGTCAGGACTGACTATTGGACGAGCCTTCCAGCATAATCCTGCCGAGAATTTTTAGCTGCGCCATCATCTGCAGCGCTGTCGGCGCTGAACTTCCGGAACCGCTTAGGTGAACAGTGTAAGGCTGCTTAAGTACAAGTTCTCTATTATTTGGACCGTAATTTCTCCCGGTCTCCTGCCTCCTGCTGAACTCTGCCCAGTACCGCATTTACAGCACCGGAGGAAAGCCGCTATCTATTTAAGGTTACAGAGAGGAAGTAACCGTGTATACCCACAAACAGTGCAGCCTAAGCAGTACGGCCTTTGCTACAGACACACTACTCTCAGCTGAAGCCTCCACTTGCGCTAGGCTGATTAACAGCCTGCTTCAGCTCACCTTACCCGGTGGGAGACTGGGCCATCTCTGCCTGTTCACACACCGGAGCTCACCCGGTGAAGACACTAAAGAGACACCACCGCATCAGCCCTCAGGGTAAGACTCTGATCCTTTGCTATAAACTTAGAAGGGAGACTTTCCTTATTTTATTTAAACTACCCACGAGTAGACCAACACATTGCTCCAAGCTTCATTTCAATGGGTCTCCAGCAAATATTGTGAACAAGTTGGCACAGGGCACTCCCCTAGTACACTACTGTTACCAGAGGGCCTACAAGCCTGTTTAATACCTCCAAGGCTACAACCCCACGTGGGAATTTTATCACACACAAACCCAAATTTCTTTGAAGTAGCAGAGGACACACTCAGTCAGTCCTGCATTATCTCCACATATGCCTCTCTTCTCATCCCTCCATTGCTCTCTGTGAACTACACAAAGCAACACCAGGCATCAAAGCCCCTTTGACACACACAGGGACTAGTTCTTGCTGTAAATATCGCTACAAGTGACAGCTGGGGCTCAGTGACTGTTAAAATTTGCTGGTACTAGTATTATTTGGAATATTTATTTTTCAAGAGTGACCCTCTGTAGACTTCTTCATCTGTCTAATTTTACTACGCTGAGTGTGAATTTTTCTTCTCTATTCACTGCGATTTCTACTTGCAATCTCTCCCCCCCCTTTCTTGTTGACCCACTTTGCCAACGGGTCATATCCCATAACACCTTTCACCCCACTCGCTTGGAAGAAAGCACTCCCCTAGGGAGAGAGGAGACTTGTAAATAAAAAAAAAAAAAAAAAAAAAAAACATCTCTGGAATAACACTCAATAACAATAAGGTGATTTGTAAAGAAGACTCAATAGAAATTCCAAGTCCTACCCCAGAGCAAATACTGAATACCTATTCAATAGCCTATTTTTCCATGCTAGGCTAGACCCTACCCCTGGGGGGTGCCGGACATACATCCTTTGCTTTTCTCTCTGTCATTGAAGCACTTTATAATACGTAATTAAGGAACATCTTGAACACACTAGTAAATCTTGAGAAGATGGCCCATTCGCAGAGAAAGAAACAGAAACATGGCGACCTGCCAAAAAGGACCCTGTCAGATCATTTCACTAGCAAAAATTCATTTGATCAAGACCTGTCGACGAAGATTCAAGAGATTCAATTAAGTCAACTAAAGAGCCACCTAGAGCCTTATCTCACTCCACAGAGAGAACAACTCACTCCTCCACATCTATTCTCGAATCCATCAAAGAACTTTCCAACAAAATGGACTCACATCATTCGTCACTGAAACATGAACTTAAGACGTCGGTCTCTGAACTGAAGCGAGATATAGCGTTACTGGGAGAGAGAACAGAATCCCTGGAAAAAAAGCAGGAGGATTTACACGTAGATCATTCCAACCTGTTAACCTATGCTCAGTCCCTAGCTGAAATGATTTCCGGATTAGAAACCAAGTTAGCCGACCAAGAGGACAGATCACGTCGGAACAACCTCAGAATCAGGGGTATCCCCGAGGACATCAGCCCGGCTGAACTCCCCAACCATCTGCAAACCCTTTTTACAGAACTCTTGGGCTCCACTTCATCACAGGAAAACCTGATTGACAGGGCTCATAGAGCTCTCAGGCCAAGAGGCGCCCCCTCAGGATCGGCAAGAGATGTAATTGTACGTCTACATTACTTCACCTTTAAAGAAAAAGTCCTCAGGGCATCATTCCAAAATAAAATCCTAAAAGACCCGTTTCAGGAAATACAGATTTATCCAGACCTTTCCTCCCACACCCTATCCAGAAGGAGACTTTTTCATCAGATCACCCAATGCCTTCGTAATAATAATATTAAGTACAGGTGGGGGTTCCCTGTCCGTCTGTTCTTCCAATATAATGATACCTCTTACACCATCACAACCCTAGAACAAGGCTTTCAGATTTTGCAATCTCTGAAACTCCTCCCACCTGATAATCAACCTTCCACCATCCATGAACATCCTAAGAAGCTCAACATCTCCGCGCCGGCTTGGCGCCCAGCACCGCCATCTTTCAACTTTCAGTCCTCCAGGAGCACTACCTCGCTTTCACCACCGTAGGACTCTTGTTTGAGAGAGAGGACTTGACTTTTGTGATTTTACAGACTGATTCTGCTGGTTACTCAGCAACCGGACTCTGATGGAAGTTGATCTAGCAATGGAGAAATACCCAGCAGTACACATCCTGCACTGCCTATTGCTGAGTTCCACAGGTCCCCCATCCAACTGACGATTCTCTCTCCCTCCTTTAAGCCCTTGTTTACCTTTGCCCCTATTGAAGGCAGCACCTCCTGTGCGCCGCTACAGTTTGACTACTGAGGACTCTCAGTTTTCAAGGACTTGAAGAAGATGGATGGGTAATGTAAAGCATATATGTTATCTTTAGATGCTAACTGCTTGGATTTTCTGTTTAAATGTTTATTGTTCTCTAGGTTACACTGTACAGTTCTTGGTTTTCAATTTATGTCATTTTCAATGGTACTATCCAATGCTTATCCCCTCACTCAGAGCAGCTCCCTAGCTACATACTAGAGCCCATTTTAGGTAAATTCCCACATGTACTCTACTGCGTACTTGCCTAAGATACTCTTCCCCTCAGTGTGGGGAGACAACTATATGTATAATAAAGTTTAATTCCTCTCTTAACCCACTTGCTAGTCCCACTCACCACCCTTCACTGAAGATAATTTTAAAACTAACTTTATAGATACCCCTGGACGATAGAGTTCAATTAAGTCCTACCTTCAAAATATTCTTACCTAATTTCACGCGCCCCCTTTTGTTGATATTACACTGAGATAAGTGGGTAGAGTCTGGCAAGTTAGATTACGCTTACCTTTCCATCTACTAATCCTAGTTCCCTGAGTCATCGTAAACTTAAAACTAAGGTTACATTAATCATAGATATTTGCTTGACCTTTTTACAACTTAGGTACTAGCTTATAAGTTTTTCCCCTACTCAGTTGAGAAATATTATAATTTTACTCAGCAGTCTGCTTTAGGCTACTTTTTCACATTTGAGACCTATCCAAAGCAGGAAAGATTATGTTTGTAATGTTTGAAATGTTATTGATGTTTGTATTGTTTCAGTTATTTCATGTATGACAGGCCAATTGTCTACCATGGCCTCAATGATTATCAAGTTCTCTCTCTTATTACTCACTTCTTTCTGTTTCTGACTCTAGCACAGAGAGTGGAGCGGGGCTTTTTGCTTTGGCACCCCCCCCCCCTCTCCCTAATCTACTTGATATTACCTTTATCCTCCCTCCTTTTAGACTACTCTCCTTCCTTCCATCTCTCCCTTTCTATTTACGGTCTACACCTCCACATCTCTACCACGAAGATTATAATCTAAAAGTCCATTACCTCAGCAACTCTAGCCTCCCAATTCCCCCTCCCTTTAATTCCCCTTTACCCCCAAAATTTGAGCGGCTTTCGCCCGCTGCATCCCTCCCCCTTTATTTATTTTCTTTTTATTAGCACATAAAGTGGGTTTGCAATACCTCAGAATACTGATCTCTTCTCCTATTTCTCTCATAATCCCCTAAAATAAGACTTGGAGAATTATAATCATACCCTTACAATGTCAGGATTGAAGCTTCTAACCCTTAATGCCCAGGGACTCAACTCCCCGACCAAACGTAGCTTACTACTTAACATGTTGTCACGCAATAAAGTTGACATAGCTTTTATACAGGAAACGCACTGGCTTGCTAACGCAAGTTATCTATACACATACAAGAAATTCCCCACTGTAATCGCAGCGTCCTTTCATTCTAAGTCCAGAGGGGTTGCCATTTTGGTCAGCTCCACATTGCTATATGAATCTATCTACATAGAAAGAGACCCACAAGCACGCTTTATAATTCTAATTTGCAAACTTAACTCCAAAGTATTTACTTTAGTAAATATCTATGCTCCCAACTCAGGCCAAATTAGATTTCTCAGACATTTATTAGAGTCAGTGTCAGCCGTGTCCCAGGGAGAGCTGGTATGGGGAGGGGATTTCAATCTTATCTGGAATCCCCTGATTGACCGAACAGGCCCTACAATTTCCACATCAGAGAGAGCATTACACCCGCTCTCCGCAGCCTTCCAAAGTTTATTTAAACAGTACAACCTGTACGACGTGTGGAGGGCGGTTCATCCGAATAGTAGAGACTGTATACTTTCTATTCAGCCCCCCATAAATCTCATACCCGGATTGACCTATTTTTCTTAAGCTCTCACGTGTTAGATATGATCTCTGAAGCAACGATCTCAGTGATCTCGTGGTCAGACCACGATTCCCTGACGTTGATTATAGGTAGCCCTTCTCCACACGCGATGGGCATTACGTGGCGCCTCAAAAACTTTCTAGTCACTACTCCTGCAATTAAGGTGGAAACTTTAGCAGTTATCACCACTTTTCTACATGAAAATTGCACCCCTCTTCTGTCGGAGGAAGTTATCTGGGCTACTCTCAAGGCATTCCTCAGAGGTTTCTTTATTGAAAAGGCCTCCCAAATTAGGAGGGCTCAGGGAGCCTCGCTCGCATCTCTTAACTGCCAACTCAGAATCTTGAAGCTCGAACTCTCAAAGACTTACTCTGCTTCAACAAATTCTCAAATTTCAGAGATTACAAAGCAGATAAAGGCTTTGGAAGTCAATAAAACGCAACTCATGTTAGATAGACTTAAACAAGTCTACTATCACAATAGCAATAAAACTTCCACATTATTAGCCAGGAAACTTAGAAACCGGACAGCTCAAGCCAAAATCTCTACCATCAATACCAGCAGAGGATGTGTAACCTCCCCATCCGAAATCGGGGAGGCTTTTAAACACTTCTATAGCCGGTTATATAACCTAGGGTCTTCAGATCCCACGATAACTCTCGACCAAGCCGACATCCGTAGATATCTATATTCTTTAAGTCTCCCCCAACTAGTCCAAGCAGACATCCTAACTTTGACATCCCCCATTTCACTTGATGAGGTCACCTTGGGCATCAGAGATCTCAAGGCCTAGATTTAGAGTTCGGCGGTAGCCGTCAAAACCAGCGTTAGAGGCTCCTAACGCTGGTTTTGGCCGCCCGCTGGTATTTGGAGTCAGTGATTAAAGGGTCTAACGCTCACTTTTCAGCCGCGACTTTTCCATACCGCAGATCCCCCTACGCCATTTGCGTAGCCTATCTTTTCAATGGGATCTTCCTAACGCCGGTATTTAGAGTCGTTTCTGCAGTGAGCGTTAGAGCTCTAACGACAAGATTCCAGCCGCCTGAAAATAGCAGGAGTTAAGAGCTTTCTGGCTAACGCCGGTTTATAAAGCTCTTAACTACTGTACCCTATTAACCCCTAACTTGCCCCCCACAACGTCGCCGCAAGCTACTTAAAATAATTAACCCCTAATCTTCCGACCGCAAATCGCCGCCACCTACGTTATCCCTATGTACCCCTAATCTGCTACCCCTAACATCGCCGACCCCTATGTTATATTTATTAACCCCTAATCTGCCCCCCTCAACGTCGCCGACACCTACCTACACTTATTAACCCCTAATCTGCCGAGCGGACCTGAGCGCTACTATAATAAAGTTATTAACCCCTAATCCGCCTCACTAACCCTATCATAAATAGTATTAACCCCTAATCTGCCCTCCCTAACATCGCCGACACCTACCTTCAATTATTAACCCCTAATCTGCCGACCGGAGCTCACCGCTATTCTAATAAATGTATTAACCCCTAAAGCTAAGTCTAACCCTAACACTAACACCCCCCTAAGTTAAATATAATTTTTATCTAACGAAATAAATTAACTCTTATTAAATAAATAATTCCTATTTAAAGCTAAATACTTACCTGTAAAATACATCCTAATATAGCTACAATATAAATTATAATTATATTATAGCTATTTTAGGATTAATATTTATTTTACAGGCAACTTTGTAATTATTTTAACCAGGTACAATAGCTATTAAATAGTTAAGAACTATTTAATAGTTACCTAGTTAAAATAATAACAAATTTACCTGTAAAATAAATCCTAACCTAAGATATAATTAAACCTAACACTACCCTATCAATAAAATAATTAAATAAACTACCTACAATTACCTACAATTAACCTAACACTACACTATCAATAAATTAATTAAACACAATTGCTACAAATAAATACAATTAAATAAACTATCTAAAGTACAAAAAATAAAAAAGAACTAAGTTACAGAAAATAATAAAATATTTACAAACATAAGAAAAATATTACAACAATTTTAAACTAATTACACCTACTCTAAGCCCCCTAATAAAATAACAAAGCCCCCCAAAATAAAAAATTCCCTACCCTATTCTAAAATACAAATATTACAAGCTCTTTTACCTTACCAGCCCTGAACAGGGCCCTTTGCGGGGCATGCCCCAAGAATTTCAGCTCTTTTGCCTGTAAAAAAAAACATACAATACCCCCCCCCCAACATTACAACCCACCACCCACATACCCCTAATCTAACCCAAACCCCCCTTAAATAAACCTAACACTAATCCCCTGAAGATCTTCCTACCTTGTCTTCACCATACCAGGTTCACCGATCCGTCCTGGCTCCAAGATCTTCATCCAACCCAAGCGGGGGTTGGCGATCCATAATCCGGTGCTCCAAAGTCTTCCTCCTATCCGGCAAGAAGAGGACATCCGGACCGGCAAACATCTTCTCCAAGCGGCATCTTCTATCTTCTTCCATCCGATGACGACCGGCTCCATCTTGAAGACCTCCAGCGCGGATCCATCCTCTTCTTCCGACGACTAGACGACGAATGACGGTTCCTTTAAGGGACGTCATCCAAGATGGCGTCCCTCGAATTCCGATTGGCTGATAGGATTCTATCAGCCAATCGGAATTAAGGTAGGAATTTTCTGATTGGCTGATGGAATCAGCCAATCAGAATATAGTTCAATCCGATTGGCTGATCCAATCAGCCAATCAGATTGAGCTCGCATTCTATTGGCTGATATTCGTCGTCTAGTCGTCGGAAGAAGAGGATGGATCCGCGCTGGAGGTCTTCAAGATGGAGCCGGTCGTCATCGGATGGAAGAAGATAGAAGATGCCGCTTGGAGAAGATGTTTGCCGGTCCGGATGTCCTCTTCTTGCCGGATAGGAGGAAGACTTTGGAGCACCGGATTATGGATCGCCAACCCCCGCTTGGGTTGGATGAAGATCTTGGAGCCAGGACGGATCGGTGAACCTGGTATGGTGAAGACAAGGTAGGAAGATCTTCAGGGGATTAGTGTTAGGTTTATTTAAGGGGGGTTTGGGTTAGATTAGGGGTATGTGGGTGGTGGGTTGTAATGTTGGGGGGGGGGTATTGTATGTTTTTTTTTACAGGCAAAAGAGCTGAAATTCTTGGGGCATGCCCCGCAAAGGGCCCTGTTCAGGGCTGGTAAGGTAAAAGAGCTTGTAATATTTGTATTTTAGAATAGGGTAGGGAATTTTTTATTTTGGGGGGCTTTGTTATTTTATTAGGGGGCTTAGAGTAGGTGTAATTAGTTTAAAATTGTTGTAATATTTTTCTTATGTTTGTAAATATTTTATTATTTTCTGTAACTTAGTTCTTTTTTATTTTTTGTACTTTAGATAGTTTATTTAATTGTATTTATTTGTAGCAATTGTGTTTAATTAATTTATTGATAGTGTAGTGTTAGGTTAATTGTAGGTAATTGTAGGTAGTTTATTTAATTATTTTATTGATAGGGTAGTGTTAGGTTTAATTATATCTTAGGTTAGGATTTATTTTACAGGTAAATTTGTTATTATTTTAACTAGGTAACTATTAAATAGTTCTTAACTATTTAATAGCTATTGTACCTGGTTAAAATAATTACAAAGTTGCCTGTAAAATAAATATTAATCCTAAAATAGCTATAATATAATTATAATTTATATTGTAGCTATATTAGGATTTATTTTACAGGTAAGTATTTAGCTTTAAATAGGAATCATTTATTTAATAAGAGTTAATTTATTTCGTTAGATAAAAATTATATTTAACTTAGGGGGGTGTTAGTGTTAGGGTTAGACTTAGCTTTAGGGGTTAATACATTTATTAGAATAGCGGTGAGCTCCGGTCGGCAGATTAGGGGTTAATAATTGAAGGTAGGTGTCGGCGATGTTAGGGAGGGCAGATTAGGGGTTAATACTATTTATGATAGGGTTAGTGAGGCGGATTAGGGGTTAATAACTTTATTATAGTAGCGCTCAGGTCCGCTCGGCAGATTAGGGGTTAATAAGTGTAGGCAGGTGTCGGCGACGTTGTGGGGGGCAGATTAGGGGTTAATAAATATAACATAGGGGTCGGCGATGTTAGGGCAGCAGATTAGGGGTACATAGGGATAACGTAGGTGGCGGCGGTTTACGGAGCGGCAGATTAGGGGTTAAAAGTGTAATGCAGGGGTCAGCGATAGCGGGGGCGGCAGATTAGGGGTTAATAAGTGTAAGGTTAGGGGTGTTTAGACTCGGGGTACATGTTAGAGTGTTAGGTGCAGACGTAGGAAGTGTTTCCCCATAGGAAACAATGGGGCTGCGTTAAGAGCTGAACGCTGCTTTTTTGCAGGTGTTAGGTTTTTTTTCAGCTCAAACTGCCCCATTGTTTCCTATGGGAGAATCGTGCACGAGCACGTTTTTGATGCCGGCCGCGTCCGTAAGCAACTCTGGTATCGAGAGTTGCATTTGCGGTAAATATGCTCTACGCTCCTTTTTTGGAGCCTAACGCAGCATTTGTTTGAACTCTCGATACCAGAGTTAAATTTATGGTGCGGCCAGAAAAAAACCCGCGGAGCGTTAACAGCCCTTTTACCGCCGAACTCCAAATCTAGGCCCAAGTTAGCTAAATCACCAGGCCCGGATGGCTTCACAAGCCAATTCTATAAATCTTTCTCCCATCAGATTTCCCCAATTCTTTGCAGAGTATTTAATGAAGTCTTGAATAAGGGTAGCTTTCGGAAGGAATTCCTGGAGGCGTCAATCACCACCATATTGAAACCGGGTAAGGATCCCCGAGAATGCGGAAGTTACCGCCCGATTTCTTTACTCAACATAGATACTAAACTCTATGCTAAGATATTAGCAAACCGCCTTGCCCGAGTCACACCCACTCTGGTACACTCAGACCAGGTGGGATTTATACCCCAAAGAGAAGGCCCGGACGCCACACGACGTGTTTTAGACATTCTGTTAGAGAGTACACGAGGAGATATTCCCACGTTAGCCCTATCGTTGGATGCTGAGAAAGCCTTCGATAGGGTGAGGTGGGAGTACTTATGGGAAACCCTGCACACCTTTGGGATTCCAGAGAAATTTATTACAGCAGTCAAAGCCCTCTACTCCAGTCCGTCTGCCAGTGTTAAAGGAGTGGGTTTTCAATCCAATAGTTTTGACATAACAAACTGGACGAGGCAGGGATGTCCCCTTTCCCCACTCCTGTTCGCTCTCTCTATTGAACCACTCGCTCAAGCTATTAGATCAGATCCAGATATTTCTGGCTTCTCAATTGGTTCCCGTCAACATGTTATCTCTCTATATGCAGATGATGTTACGTTATTACTCACAGATCCATATAGGTCGCTCCCTGCTGTGTTCAAAATCATCTCTAAGTTCAAAACTTTGAGTTACTACAAATTAAATTTCTCTAAAACCGAGGCCTTATACATCAACGTCGCACCTCAAGATCTCTTCACTTTACGTGATAGATATAAGTTTCAATGGTCCCCCTACTCCCTCAAACTGTTGGGTATTCACCTATCCCCAAATGTCACCACTGTCATCTCCAAAAACTTTTAGACTCATGGGAATTTCGCGAAATCTCCTGGTCGGGCAGGATCGCGGCCATTAAAATGTCTTTTATACCAAAGATTATCTATCTCTTTCGCACAATCCCAATTAATATACCGAGACCAATACTTAATAAACTTCAGAGCCTCATCACGTGTTACGTTTGGAAAGGTAAAAAGCCCCGAACTTCGAGACAAACTCTACAGAGACCAAGTGATAGAGGCGGACTAGGAATGCCCAACGTTATTCTCTATTATCAAGCGGCACGCCTAGCCCATGTTATAGAGTGGGGTCACAGTGATAGTCTAGCCTCCTGGAGGGAGGTTGAACAGTCACTTCTCCCTCCAGATTTAGGATTGACGGACCTCCCCTGGGTGCCGACTCATTATTGGAAGAATCTCCTCACCACACATCCGGTGATTCTAGACGCCCTTAGATTCTGGGACCAGATAAGACACTCGAATCTGATCGCCCCCCATCCTTCCCCATGCCAAACTACTGTCAGTATTCTCTTCTGTCTACCTGATACACATATTTCTAGCTGGTCCTCCTTTGGAGCAGACCATATAGCCGATCTTTACGATCAATCTGGAGGTTTCTCCCATTTAGCTATTTGCAATAAATTACGGATCCCAGCCCCATTGAAATTTGAAGCCTTTCGTCTTTGCTCCATGATCAGATCATGGGGTTTCCCCAGAGAGAATCTTAGACCTGCTACAATATGGGAGCAAAGATGGTCTCAGCCACGTAAAGTTAGGAGAACCTTGTCGTTTCACTATGAGATTCTACTAGCTCCTTCCTCGCAACACAAAGTCTCACAGTTTATAGCCTGGGAGACAGAACTGGGCTTCACGGCTGACGCTGACTCTTGGTACAGAGAACTTAGGGCTACGAAAAAATTACTTCACTGCACATCCCTCTGGGAATTACATTACAAAATCACAGTACGGTGGCACTTAGTTCCGGTCACTCTTCATAGGATATATGACTCTCACTCCCCTACCTGCTGGAGGGGATGTGGACAACTCGGAACCCAGGCTCATATCTGGTGGTTTTGCCCTAGAGTCTCCTCCCTGTGGCTTCAGATAGCGGATCTCCTACATTCCCTAGGTATCATTATTAAACTTAGTCCCCAAACTTGCCTGCTACATCTAGATTTCCCTGCCATCACCCCTACACATAAAGCCTTAACTATCTATGTACTGATGGCCGCTAAATTGGAAATTGCGAAAGCTTGGAAGCAACTCACTCCCCCTACCACTACGCAAATCTTGGCCACAATCAACTATCTCTCAACAATGGAAGCCTACTCCCATTCAGCCCTAGACAAACTAGATTTTTATTATGAAACCTGGGCACCCTGGTGGGAAAAATTCCCTAAATAAATAATTCTGAAATATTTAGGATTTTGGTCACCTCCTCCTAATATTTTATTTTATATTAGCTCCCTCCACCCATTTCCATTCCCTCTCCTGACCTCTTCTCTTCAGTTTCTCCACTTCTCGCTCCTTCATTTTTTCCTAGTCTTTTATATGAGAGTAAATGTACCCACTTATTATGTTTTCTTTTATGTTTACAATTACATATGCTTTATTAACCTAAAAATGAGAAAAGTTTAAATCAAAATGACAGGCAGCTTTTTAAAACTGTGTTCATTGAATCTGCTGAAACTTTACTAGCTGTTAATTGTTGCAAATATTTGATATTTTTGTATTTGGTGACTTTCTCAAATAAAAATTTATTTAAAAAAAAAAAAAAAAAAAAGAAACAACTTTCGGAAGAAAACCAGGCTTAGTACGCAAAACCACCTTATCTGCATGGAACACCAGATAGGGCGGAGAACACTGCAGAGCAGATAACTCTGAAACTCTTCTAGCAGAAGAAATTGCAACTAAAAACAAAACTTTCCAAGATACTAACTTAATATCTATGGAATGTAAAGGTTCAAACGGAACCCCTTGAAGAACTGAAAGAACTAGATTTAGACTCCAGGGAGGAGTCAAAGGTCTGTAAACAGGCTTGATCCTAACCAGAGCCTGAACAAATGCTTGAACATCTGGCACGGCTGCCAGTCTTTTGTGAAGTAAAACAGATAAAGAAGATCTGTCCCTTTAGAGAACTTGCAGATAATCCTTTCTCCAAACCTTCTTGTAGAAAGGATAGAATCTTAGGAATTTTTATCTTGTTCCATGGGAATCCTTTGGATTCACACCAACAGATATATTTTTTCCATATTTTATGGTAAATTTTTCTAGTTAAAGGCTTTCTAGCCTGAATTAGAGTATCTATTACAGAATCTGAAAACCCACGCTTTGATAAAATCAAGCGTTCAATCTCCAAGCCGTCAGTTGGAGGGAAACCAGATTCGGATGTTCGAATGGACCCTGAACAAGAAGGTCCTGTCTCAAAGGTAGCTTCCGTGGTGGAGCCGATGACATATTCACCAGGTCTGCATACGAAGTCCTGCGTGGCCACGCAGGAGCTATCAAGATCACCGAGGCCCTCTCCTGATTGATCCTGGCTACCAGCCTGGGAATGAGAGGAAACGGTGGGAATACATAAGCTAGGTTGAAGGTCCAAGGTGCTACTAGTGCATCTACTAGAGTCGCCTTGGGATCCCTGGATCTGGACCCGTAGCAAGGAACCTTGAAGTTCTGACGAGACGCCATCAGATCCATGTCTGGAATGCCCCATAATTGAGTTATTTGGGCAAAGATTTCCGGATGGAGTTCCCACTCCCCCGGATGGAATGTCTGACGACTCAGAAAATCCGCTTCCCAATTTTCCACTCCTGGGATGTGGATCGCAGACAAGTGGCAGGAGTGATCCTCCGCCCATTGAATTATCTTGGTCACTTCTTTCATCGCCAGGGAACTCCTTGTTCCCCCCTGATGATTGATATATGCAACGGTCGTCATGTTGTCTGATTGAAACCTTATTAATTTGGCCTTTGCTAGTTGAGGCCAAGCTCTGAGAGCATTGAATATCGCTCTCAGTTCCAGAATGTTTATCGGGAGAAGAGACTCTTCCCGAGACCATAGACCCTGAGCTTTCAGGGATTCCCAGACCGCGCCCCAGCCCACTAGACTGGCGTCGGTCGTGACAATGACCCACTCTGGTCTGCGGAAGCTCATTCCCTGTGACAGATTGTCCAGGGTCAGCCACCAACGGAGTGGATCTCTGGTCTTTTGATCTACTTGAATCATCGGAGACAAGTCTGTATAATCCCCATTCCACTGTCTGAGCATGCACAGTTGTAATGGTCTTAGATGAATTCGTGCAAAAGGAACTATGTCCATTGTTGCAACCATCAATCCTATTACTTCCATGCACTGCGCTATGGAAGGACGAGGAACATAATGAAGTACTTGACAAGAGCTTAGAAGTTTTGATTTTCTGACCTCTGTCAGAAAAATCCTCATTTCTAAGGAATCTATTATTGTTCCCAAGAAGGGAACTCTTGTTGACGGGGACAGAGAACTTTTTTCTTTGTTCACCTTCCATCCGTGAGATCTGAGAAAGGCTAGGACGATGTCCGTATGAGCCTTTGCTTTTGACAGGGACGACGCTTGAATTAGGATGTCGTCCAAGTAAGGTACTACTGCAATGCCCCTTGGTCTTAGAACCGCTAGAAGGGACCCTAGTACCTTTGTGAAAATCCTTGGAGCAGTGGCTAATCCGAATGGAAGTGCCACAAACTGGTAATGCTTGTCCAGAAAAGCGAACCTTAGGAACTGATGATGTTCCTTGTGGATAGGAATATGTAGGTACGCATCCTTTAAATCCACGGTAGTCATAAATTGACTTTCCTGGATGGTGGGTTGGATCGTTCGAATAGTTTCCATTTTGAACGATGGTACCCTGAGAAATTTGTTTAGGATCTTCAGATCCAAAATTGGTCTGAATGTTCCCTCTTTTTTGGGAACTATGAACAGATTGGAATAAAATCCCATTCCTTGTTCTCTTATTGGAACTGGATGTATCACTCCCATCTTTAACAGGTCTTCTACACAATGTAAGAATGCCTGTCTCTTTATTTGGTTTGAAGATAAGTGAGACCTGTGGAACCTTCCCCTTGGGGGTAGTTCCTTGAATTCCAGGAGATAACCTTGAGAAACTATTTCTAGCGCCCCAGGATCCTGAACATCTCTTGCCCAAGCCTGAGCAAAGAGAGAGAGTCTGCCCCCCACTAGATCCGGTCCCGGATCGGGGGCTATCCCTTCATGCTGTTTTGGTAGCAGTGGTAGGCTTCTTGGCCTGCTTACCCTTGTTCCAGCCTTGCATTGGTTTCCAGGCTGGTTTGGGTTGTGAAGTATTACCCTCTTGCTTAGAGGATGCAGAATTAGAGGTTGGTCCGTTTCTGCGAAAGGGACGAAAATTAGGCTTATTTTTAGCCTTAAAAGACCTATCCTGTGGGAGGGCGTGGCCCTTTCCCCCAGTGATGTCTGAAATAATCTCTTTCAAATCTGGTCCAAATAATGTTTTACCTTTGAAAGGAATGTTAAGCAATTTTGTCTTGGAAGACACATCCGCTGACCAAGACTTTAGCCAAAGCGCTCTGCGCGCCACGATAGCAAACCCTGAATTTTTCGCTGCTAATCTAGCTAATTGCAAAGCGGCATCTAAAACAAAAGAGTTAGCCAATTTAAGTGCTTGAACTCTGTCCATAACCTCCTCATACGAAGATTCTTTACTGAGCGACTTTTCTAGTTCCTCGAACCAGAAACACGCTGCCGTAGTGACAGGAACAATGCATGAAATTGGTTGTAGAAGGTAACCTTGCTGTACAAAAATCTTTTTAAGCAAACCCTCTAATTTTTTATCCATAGGATCTTTGAAAGCACAACTATCTTCGATAGGAATAGTAGTGCGTTTGTTTAGAGTAGAAACCGCCCCCTCGACCTTGGGGACTGTCTGCCATAAGTCCTTTCTGGGGTCGACTATAGGTAATAATTTCTTAAATATAGGGGGGGAACAAAAGGTATGCCAGGCTTTTCCCACTCTTTATTTACTATGTCCGCCACCCGCTTGGGTATAGGAAAAGCGTCGGGGGGCACCGGGACCTCTAGGAACTTGTCCATCTTACATAATTTCTCTGGAATGACCAAATTGTCACAATCATCCAGAGTAGATAACACCTCCTTAAGCAGTGCGCGGAGATGTTCTAATTTAAATGTAAATGTCACAACATCAGGTTCAGCTTGATGAGAAATTTTTCCTGAATCTGAGATTTCTCCATCAGACAAAACCTCCCTCATGGCCCCTTGAGATTGGTGTGAGGGTATGTCAGAACAGTTATCATCAGCGCCCTCTTGCTCTTCAGTGTTTAAAACAGAGCAATCACGCTTTCTCTGATAAGTAGGCATTTTGGATAAAAGATTTGCTATGGAGTTATCCATTACAGCCGTTAATTGTTGCATGGTAATAAGTATTGGCGCACTAGATGTACTAGGGGCCTCCTGTGTGGGCAAAACTGGTGTAGACACAGTAGGGGATGATGTAGTATCATGTTTACTCCCCTCATTTGAGGAATCATCTTGGGCAATATCATTATCTGTGGCATTACTGTCCTTACTTTGTTTGGACACTATGGCACAATTATCACATAAATTTAAATGGGGAGACACATTGGCTTTCATACATATAGAACATAGCTTATCTGATGGTACAGACATGTTAAACAGGCTTAAACTTGTCAACAAAGCACAAAAAACGTTTTAAAATAAAACCGTTACTGTCTCTTTAAATTTCAAACTGAAAACACTTTATTACTGAATATGTGAAAAAGTATGAAGGAATTGTTAAAAAATTACCAAAATTTCACCACAGTGTCTTAAAGCATTAAAAGTATTGCACACCAAATTTCAGAGCTTTAACCCTTAAAATAGGGCCGTTTTTAAATTTGACCCCTATACAGTCCCAGCTATATGCTTTGCTGAGACCCAACCAAGCCCAGAGGGGAATACGATACCAAATGACGCCTTCTAGAAGCTTTTTTAGTGATTCTTAGATCCTCACACATGCATCTGCATGCCTTGCTCTCCAAAAACAACTGCGCAGTAATGGCGCGAAAATGAGGCTCAGTCTATAACTAGAAAGGCCCCCAGACTAAAAAAGGTGTCCAACACAGTGCCTGCCTTTTTTTAAACGTTCCCCAAGATTATAATGCCAATTATTAGCTAGAATCTGCATAATATGCCCCAATAAAGCAATCGTTTTAGCCCATAAAAATGTCTACCAGTTTTTAAGCCCTTTTTTAAGCCCTTTATTCTTTTATGTTTGACTAAGAAAATGGCTTACCGGTCCCCATGAGGGGAAATGACAGCCTTCCAGCATTACATGGTCTTGTTAGAAATATGGCTCGTCATACCTTAAGCAGAAAAGTCTGCTAACTGTTTCCCCCAACTGAAGTTACTTCATCTCAACAGTCCTGTGTGGAAACAGCAATCGATTTTAGTTACTGTCTGCTAAAATCATCTTCCTCTTACAAACAGAAATCTTCATCCTTTTCTGTTTCAGAGTAAATAGTACATACCAGCACTATTTTAAAATAACAAACACTTGATAGAAGAATAAAAACTACATTTAAACACCAAAAAACTCTTAACCATCTCCGTGGAGATGTTGCCTGTGCAACGGCAAAGAGAATGACTGGGGTGGGCGGAGCCTAGGAGGGATCATGTGACCAGCTTTGCTGGGACTCTTTGCCATTTCCTGTTGGGGAAGAGAATATCCCACAAGTAAGGATGACGCCGTGGACCGGACACACCAATGTTGGAGAAATATACAAACAATATTATTGGAAAGTGCATACATGAGTAAAAGCGACTTATTACCATAGTTATTCTGTCTAAACAACGTATCAGATATATGGCTGATTCTATAACATGGAGGCAGGTACTCATTTCCCATATAATACTAAATCACAATTCTGTGTATATAGAGATATCCAAATATAATATTTCTAACCATATGAAAATGTGCATATACAAATGGTAGAGTGCTAGCCCCTCAGACCACTGACTGCTTCAATCTATACTTGTACACTAGTTAAAATGCTGCCAGATCTATATTCTCATTGAGACCCTCAGGTGACAGGGTTCTCAGTTTCCATATCCAGTAGGTCTCTCTCTGGCGGAGTCTATTGAACCTGTTATAGTAAATAGACTTAGGAACAAATTCAATGGGGATAATTTTATATGTATCTTCCCTTCCCCCATTTGCATGTGAACTGTGGAAAGACACACTCTGTTTAATGTACTTTTTCTTAATATTCCTTAAGTGCTCGCCCCAGCGTGTTCTTAGAATCCTACTGGTGCGGCCACAGTATTGTTTTCCACACACAAATGTAACCAAATATACCACGCAAGTACTTTCACATGTCATCCTTGTCTTAATGTGGAAAATCTCACCTGTAGTATTGAACCTAAATGTAGTTTCCTTAAGACCAATGAAACTGCACGTGAGACATCTACTTTTACCACATTTAAAGATACCCTTCTTGAGGTTAAGGAAACAATCACCTGGATTACGAGATTTGCGTTAGAGGCTATGCGGTGCTAACGAGCAGTTTTCCCTCACCGCTCACTTACCTGCAACGCTGGTATTACGAGTTTTCAGAAACCCGTCGTTAAAAGGCAAGAAGTGGACGTTGAGCAAAATTTTGCTTATTACCGGACTCCAATACCAGCGCTGCTTAAGTCAGCGGTGGTCGTACATGCTTGTGCACGATTTCCCCATAGGAATCAACGGGGAGAGCTGGGTGAAAAAAAAGTCTAACACCTGCAAAAAAGCAGCGTAATGCTCCCTAACGCAGCCCCATTGATTCCTATGGGGAAATAAAAGTTATGTCTACAACTAACACCCTAACATGAACCCTGAGTCTAAACACCCCTAATCTTACACTTGTTAACCCTAATCTGCCACCCCCGACATCTCCGACACCTGCATTATATTATTAACCCCTAATCTGCCGCTCCAGACACCGCCGACACCTACATTGTACTTATGAACCCCTAATCTACTGCCTCCAACATCGCCGACACCTACATTATATTTATTAACCCCTAATCTGCCGCCCCCAACGTCGCCGCCACTATAATAAACATATTAACCCCTAAACCGCTGCACTCCTGCCTCGCAAACATTAGTTACATATTATTAACCCCTAATCTGCCGTCCCTAACATCGCCGCCACCTACCTACATTTATTAACCCCTAATCTGCCGCCCCCAACGTCGCCGCCACTATATTAAAGTTATTAACCCCTAAACCTAAGTCTCACCCTAAACTTAACATCCCCTAATTTAAATATAATTTTAATAAATCTAAATAAATATTCCTATCATTAACTAAATTATTCCTATTTAAAACTAAATACTTACCTATAAATTAAACCCTAAGCTAGCTACAATATAACTAATAGTTACATTGTAGCCAGTTTAGGATTTATTTTTATTTTACATGCAAGTTTGTATTTATTTTAACTAGGTAGAATAGTTATTAAGGACCACTTCGCCCGGCTTGGATGAAGACGTCTCCCGGTAAGTCGATCTTCAGGGGGTTAGTGTTAGGTTTTTTTAAGGGTGTATTGGGTGGGTTTTATTTTTTAGATTAGGGTTTGGGCGGCAAAAGAGCTAATTGCCCTTTTAAGGGCAATGCCCATCCAAATGTCCTTTTCAGGGCAATAGGGAGCTTAGGATTTTTTAGATAGTATTTTATTTGGGGGGTTGGTTGTGTGGGTGGTGGGTTTTACTGTTGGGGGGGTTGTTTCTATATATTTTTTTAAAGGTAAAAGAGCTGATTACTTTGGGGCAATGCCCCGGAAAAGGCCCTTTTAAGGGCTATTGGTAGTTTAGTTTAGGCTAGGGTTTTTTTTTTATTTTGGGGGGCTTTTTTATTTTAATAGGGCTATTAGATTAGGTGTAATTAGTTTCAATTTCTGTAATTTGTTTATTATTAAGGGGGTGTTAGGTTTAGGGTTAGTGGCGGCGACGTTGGGGGCGGCAGATTAGGGGTTAATAAATGTAGGTAGGTGGCGGCGATGTTAGGGACGGCAGATTATGGGGGTGCGGCGGTTTAGGGGTGCGGCGGTTTAGGGGTTAATATGTTTATTATAGTGGCGGCAATGTTGGGGGCAGCAGATTAGGGGTTAATAAGTGTAGGTAGGTGGCGGCGACATTGGGGGTGGCAGATTAGGGGTTAATAAATATAATGTAGGTGTCGGAGATGTTGGGGTCAGCAGATTAGGGGTTTATACATATAATGTAGGTGGCAGCGGTGTCCAGAGCGGCAGATTAGGGGTTAAAATTTTTCTTTTAGTATTTGCGATGCGGGAGGGCCAGTGGCGTCACTAGGGTTGGTGTCACCCGGTGCGGTAAGTCATGGTGTCACCCCCCCCCAGAAAGCAGACACAGGCAAACACACATACAAACACTCAGACACACTTAAAAACATACTCAGATGCACACACAAACACACAAACACTCGGAAACACACTCAGACACACACACAAAAACACACACACAAAAACACTGAGACACACAAAAACTCAGACACACACATACAAAATATGTAAACTGCACTGCATTAATTAGGAAGCTCATGCCTAGAGCTGCTCCCTGGCTCAGCAGAACATCAAATGAAAGATAAACAGAGCACTCTAAAATAAATCACTGAAGAAAAGGTTTAGGCGCGCAAACTATGAAAATTCTGCTCTCTGACTCTGTTCCAAGTCTGTCAGTGCACAGCCCTGGGCCGCATGTCACTGAGCAGTGAGCACAGATAGGCAGGCAGGTTTAGGCTAGCAGCGCAACTTTGCAAGCCCCACAGCACACCCACAACATTCATAGTGAAATTGGGCAGGGGAGGAGCAAAGTACAAACAAGCAAAAGCAGCCGGGAAAACTATTTTTTGAAATTGCAGCACTGGCTCAAGGGGCAAAAAAAATGTGTGTCTACAACTTCCCCAGTCCCACTAATGTTCACAAATGCCAGCCTCTAATAAAATAATCTATGCATCTCAACATTGTATTTCTTTGAATTTTTTTTTTTTTTTTTTGGTGTCACCCCCTGGAGGGTGTCACCCGGGTGCGGCCCGCCCCCCCCGCCCCCCCCTAGTGACGCCACTGGGGAGGGCCTCGGTTTAGGGTTAATAGGTAGTTTATGGGTGTTAGTGTACTTTTTAGCACTTTAGTTATGAGTTTTATGTTACGGCGTTGTACCATAAAACTCTTAACTAATGACTTTTAAATGCGTTAGGACTCTTGACAGGGTAGGGTGTACCACTCACTTTTTGGCCTCCCAGGACAGACTCGTAATATCAGCGCTATGGAAGTCCCATAGAAAAAAGACTTTACAAAGTTTACATAAGTCGTTTTGCGGTAAGGCCAAAAAAGTGTACGGTCACCCTAAACCTGCAAGACTCGTTATTTCAGTGGGCGTAAAAAAGCAGCGCTAGGACCTCTTAACGCTGCTTTTTTACCCTAACGCACAACTCATAATCTAGCCGCTGGAATGCTCCCTAATTTTGTGGAATCTCTATAGTTCTTTTTGGTTGCCACTATCTTACTTGGGGCTAGGGCATTCTTTAAAGTTGGGGCCCTTTTAAATACACATAATGGTTTTTCTCCAACAATTTCTTTTAGCATTGGGTCACTTTGTAAAATGGGCCAATACTTTTCAAGGGCATGTGTAATTTCTCTATAGTTACATAAAGAATTGTGTTACAAATTTAGGGGAGTTCTCAACTCAAAACTGCTGCCATATAGTGCTGTGGTCATGTGTACACTCATGAGCTTGCAGCTTTTCAACAAAGGATAACAAGAAAATTAAGAAAATTTGATAACAGTAAAGTAAATTGGAAAGTTGTTTAAAATTGTATGTTCTAACTAAATCATGAATTTTTTTTTTAGTTTTTATGTCCCTTTAAGTATACGATCCACTTCCTTCAAGTAATCTATTTTGTTTTGAAGTACTACCCCCCCCCCACCCCACCCTTGTCCGCCTGTCTTATGATGATCTCTGTACCTTTTGATATGGCTTTTCTATCAAATCTATTAAGATTCCCAACACCCAAGTTGAAGCATTTTGTTCCTTCCAGATCATTTAGGACAAGTTTTATAAAAACTTCCAAATTCGAATTAGTAGGTTTACTGGGGTTGAAATTAGAAAAAGGATGTACATCAGTATGTATTACATCATTACACACATGTTCCCACAATCCCTCTGGGTTCAAAGAACATCCTGAATATAATCAAATCAATACTAATGTGATTACAAGATCTGATAAATATCAGAATGAGATCATTAAGAACAAAAATACAAAAGTAACAAGAGATCTGGGCGACTATGAATCGGGAAAGATTTATTCCTACAATAGGAAAGAGGGTGATACAGAAACTGATAACAATGAGGAGGATAAGGAAACTCATAATTCCCTCAAACTTATTGAAGGAAATAAAAACAAAACTACAAATGAAAATGATAAAAATACGAATAAATTTAAAGGGACAGTCTACACCAGAATTTTTATTGTTTTAAAAGATAGATAATCCCTTTATTACCCATTCCCCAGTTTTGCATAACCAACACAGTTATAATAATATACTTTTAACCTCTGTGATTATCTTGTATCTAAGCTTCTGCAAACTGCCCCTTTATTTCAGTTCTTTTGACAGACTTGCAGTTTAGCCAATCAGTGCCTGCTCCTCACGTGCACAAGCACAGTGTTATCTATATGAAATACGTGAACTAGTGGTGAAAAACTGTTAAAATGCATTCTGAAAAGAGGTGGCCTTCAAGGTCTAAGAAATTAGCATATGAACCTCCTAGGTTAAGTTTTCAACTAAGAATACCAAGGGAACAAAGCAAAATTGGTGATAAAAGTAAATTGGAAAATTGTTTAAAATTACATGCTCTATCTGAAACATGAAAGTTTATTTTGGCCTAGACTGTCCCTTTAAGAGAATATTTTCTAATAAAGCTAAATTTAACAACAAAGCTTTTGAAAGGGTCTCTAAGCATGCCACACATCTCTTTCAGTGAGAATAGAGATTACTATAGGGATGATGTCCCAATGTGGAGAAATAAACAGCATTTTTCAGGGGGGAATTTTTTTTTTTTTTTATTATTATAATTAAAAAAAAACCAATATAGAACAAAGATATCATGATAGAGTATATGGGTCCCCTATGGCCTCCACGTCTAGAATTGGAAGACAAGAAAACAACTCTAGGGAGGGTTTTTTGGAGCAGAGACGAGAGAAACATTGGTCCCCCACACCAATGTGGAAAAGGGAGTTAGAAGAAAGACCCTTAGACAGGGGAACCCCAAGAAAAAAGCCTTATGCAAACTTGGCTGTAGAGGAAGAGGCAAGACCGCCCCAAAATGCTAAGCTGGAGAGATTAAAAAAAGGAATCTTCAATTTATCAGATCGACAACTAAATAACAAAGAAATTGGTATTTGGGGCAGGGTCTGAATTTCAGTCCCTAGAACTCCCATAATATTTTCGATTTATTTATCGATATCAATAAATATGTAAGAAAGCTGTCCATACAGCGTTACTTCGCAGCTAAAAAATTTAAAGGATCCAACATGCAGGTCATAACTGATGATATGGCAGAAAAAGACACTGCTGATTTTGTGTGTTTTGACCCAGAGGGATTGTGGGAACATATGTGTAATGATGTAATACATACTGATGTACATCCTATTTCTAATTTTAACCCCAGTAAACCTACTAATTCGAATTTGAAAGTTTTTAGAAAACTTGCCCTAAATGTTCTGGAAGGAATAAAACGCTTCAATTTGAATGTGGGGAATCTTAATAGATTTGAGAGAAAATCTATATCAAATTTGACGCCAGATTCAGAGATCATCATAAGACAGATGGACAAGGATTGTGGGGGGGTAGTACTTCAAAACAAAATAGTTTACTAGAAGGAAGTGGATTGTATACTTAAAGATGATAATTTTCTAGAGAGTTGATCAAACTGATAGATGGAGGTTACTTCCAGGGGGTACTCACAAGAAAGAAAGACAGTTTCTAATGCCAGAAAAACCGAATGTGACATATTATTATCATTTGCCGAAAATTCATAAGAGTTTGAACAATCCCCCTGGGAGGCCCATAATCTCGGGAACTGGTTGTTTAACATATAACCTATCTTGCTATATTGATATTTTTCGTAAGAAAATTATTATAAATCTTGAATCCTACATTAGAGACACCACAGGTTTATTAGGGAAGCTTAAGTCACTTCCATTATTCAAACTCAGACATAGCATTTGGATTAGCTGTGATGTAGCAGCTCTATATTCTAATACTTAACATAGTATTGGACTCAAGGTGGTACAATATTTTTTAGAACTAGATTTATATATGCCAGAAAAACAAAGAAAATGTATCTTGGAAGCATTAAACTTTGTGTTCACGCACAATTATTTTATATACCAGGATACTTTCTTTTTGCAGATCTGTGGAATGGCCATGGGGACAACATTCGCCCCAAGTTTCGCTAATTAATTTATGGGTTACTTTGAATTACATCATTTGTACCCTTCGGATCACTGGGCGAGTGTTGTTTACTATGGCCATTTCATAGACAACCTTATTTTTGTGTGAAATGGCACAGAAAGTGAGGCAAGGGCTTTTGTGCAATTTTTAAATGAGAATACTTTTTGTATCTTTTTTTCACACAACATTAATGTGGAGACTATAGATTTTCTGGATGTCACTCTGGATTGAGATGATGATGCGAGTATTTGCTCCAAGACTTTCTTTAAGAAAGTAGATTGCAATAGTTACATTGACAAAAGAAGCAATCATCATCCGAGATGGCTCAATAATGTACCCTATAGCCAGTTTTGCAGGTTACGAAGAAGCTGCAAGAAGGATAGGGACTTTAAAAACAAATATGATATATTAGTAAATAGATTTACAGAAAAGGAATATGATCTGAAAATAATCTCTCAGAGGCTCGCCAAAGCATCAGCTAGAGATAGGGATGACTTGCTACAGGTTAAGGAACGTAAAGAGAATAGAGTTGAGAACTCTTCTAAATTTGTAACACAATTCTATATGTAACTATAGAGAAATTACACATGCCCTTGAAAAGTATTGGCCCATTTTACAAAGTGACCCAAAGCTAAAAGAAATTGTTGGATAAAAACCATTATGTGTATTTAAAAAGGCCCCAACTTTAAAGAATGCCCTAGCCCCAAGTAAGATAGTGGCAACCAAAAATATCTATAGAGATTCCACAAAATTAGGGAGCATTCCAGGTTTTCTAAACTTCAAGAAGGGTATCTTTAAATGTGGTAAAAGTAGATGTCTCACGTGCAGTTTTATTGGTCATAAGGAAACTATATTTAGGTTCAATACTACAGGTGATATTTTCCACATTAAGACAAGGATGACATGTGAAAGTACTTACGTGGTATATTTGGTTACATTTGTGTGTGGAAAACAATACAGTGGCCGCACCAGTAGGAGTCTAAGAACACGCTGAGATGAGCACTTGAGTAATATTAAGAAAAAGTACATTAAACAGAGTGTGTCTTTCCACAGTACACGTGTACATGAGGGCAGGGAAGATACATATAAAATTATCCCCATTTAATTTTTTCCTAAGTCTATTTAGTATAACAGGTTCAATAGACTCCACCATAGAGAGACCTACTGGATATGGAAACTGAGAACCCTGTCACCTGAGGATCTCAATGAGAATATAGATCTGGCAGCATTTTAACTAGTGTACAAGTATAGATTGAAGCAGTCAGTGGTCTGAAGGGCTAGCACTCTACCATTTGTATATGCACATTTTCATATGGTTAGAAATATTATATTTGGATATCTCTATATATACAGAATTGCGATTTAGTATTATATGGAAAATGAGTACCTGCCTCCATGTTATAGAATCAGCCATACAGTCGTATGCAAAGGTTTAGGTACCCCTGAATTTCCATGATTTTCATTTATAAATAATTGTGTGTTTGGATCTGAACAGTCTCCTTCCTTACACAGCTTACGCTACATATCCAGTGCAGACCTTGTTACCTTGCTGGCGTGTATGCCATTTATGTGTATTTCTAAATAAAGGAGCTTTTTATTTTTAAGCCATTGGACTGGCAGTACGTTATTTACATTCACCCTATTTTCACAACCCTTATGTGTGCGGGGATTCAGCTGATCTAATAATCGTTCTCTTGAGGGAAAAAGGTGAAGTTCCCTGTACATATCCCTTTCTGCACCAGTCGGACCGGAACCTTTGTTTTAGCTACAGCTCCCGTGGGGAGCGCTGAAGAGGAGAGACATTGCGGTGCTGCAGAGGCAGTGAAGACACCGCATAGCACGGCATTGAGAGAGGCGAATGGAATTGCCAAACAATTGAGCGCTTACTTACGGATTCTGGCACTGAAATATCCAGTGCAGAGCCTGACAGATTTGAGTACTTATAGTACATATTCCAGTGAGCTCATTCACTCTATTTTTTACTACGATCTCCAATATTTATTCTTTCTCATTGTTTCTGCCATACTAGTTTTTGTATATGTTATGAGAAAAGGGGAATACGGTTTGTGTTATGTGTATGCTGAACACTCTCCCACCTCTCTATATTAATTGTGCTTAAAGTAAATACTATTGTACCTCAGTATAGCAATAGTAAATCTATGAGACACAAACCTATCTTTATATTATACTGAGACTTTAACTTTATATAAAATGTTTCACAGACTTTACAAAATTTAGTAACAATTAACTAGCTCTTAGACAGCAAAAAAGGGCAGTTGAAGATTACATTTCAGAAATTAAAATCTGGCAAAGAAACTCAGGCTGGAACCAAATATCCTTAAAAAAACAATTTAGGATTGGCTTATCTGAGTCAATCAAGGATGAATTGGCAAGGATAGATCTACCTGATAACCTAGAAGATTTAATGCAACTTTCTATAAAAATAGATCATAGAATCAGGGAAAGAAATCTAGAAAGATCTTCTCAAGACACATACACTAGATCATCAGACCATAGAACTTCAGCAGCTATGCACCGCACACCGGATGAACCTATGGATATAGGGGTGATAAGGGGCCCGTTGACACCAGAGGAAAAACTCAGACGCAGAACTAACCACCTCTGCCTTTACTGTGGTTCTAAAGAACATGAAGTAACAGCCTGTACAGTGCTAAAGAAACCTAAGAAGGGTAAGCCTGATACTAAAAACAAAGCACCCTTGCTCCTTAATTCAGAAATAACAAAGTGTTTGCTTCCTATCTATCTGCAGTGGGATCATCATCTCAAGCACTCTGATGCAGTCATTGACTCTGGTGCCTTCTCCTCTTATATTGATTTTGATTATGTAAACATTAATAAAATTCCCCTTATCACGAAAATCAAACCAGTTTTGGTGCGTCTTATTGACGATAAACAGTTAGACTCAGGTCCTATAACCCATCAAACAATTCCTATCTTAGTTTTCACACACAAATCTCACAGGGAATATATTTCATTTGATGTCCTGAAATCACCCATTTCCCCAATAGTTTTAGGCTTACATTGGTTACGAATACACCAACCTTCCATAGATTGGGCAACTAACAATATTGTTTTTGATTCTGATTACTGTAAAAATACTTGCTCCCCTCAGTTACCTATTTTTTCCCTTACAGAATCAATTATACCTAATGAATATCATGATCTTACTCATGTCTTCAGTAAAAAGGAGGCAGAAAGTCTGCCTCCACATCGCCCATACGACTGTCCCATAGAACTCATCCCTGGTTCAGATATACCTTATGGGCACATTTTCCCATTGTCTGAAACAGAGTTGGTTGATCTGAAGTCATACATACAAGATAACTTACGTAAAGGCTTTATAAGACCCTCTACATCTCCAGCGCAGTGACGTGCGGTGAGGTCAGAGGCAAGTGAGGCAGTGATGTGCAGTCACTAGAGGCAGGTGAGGCAGTGCTTCACCTCTCATATGGGCAAAAATATATATATTTTTTATTGACTTTAAAAAAAAAAAAAAAAATTGTATTTTTTTTCCCCAGCATTTTTTTTTCACAGCTATATGTTGTGCAATGAAGAGGCACAAGCAGGTCTGCCCACCATTACACAACATGCTGCGCCATCTACTGGATGAAAGTGGTTAAGAACATTGCATGGCCCATTAACTGCTTATTTGAGGCAGTCCTATTTGGGCTGAACCAATCCAGTGAGAGGCATTAGTAAATGGAACTTAGGGTTGGGGCTGGATGTTAAATGATATAAAATAAAACAAAAACGGAAAAAAACAACTCATTTATTTTGTTGCTGTCCTGTGAACCTGCTAGCTTTGCTTAAGTGAAAAAGAGAGTTCTGTTCTTCCCCTATAAGTGCAGTGGAATGTGCCACTGTCACTTCCTGAATCCTTACAGAGCAGGAAGAGAGAGAGGCACAGAGAGCACTGTTTCAGCCCCATCTTATTAAAGTAAGATTTTACTGAAAAGGATTCTGTTAGTGAAAATGATAATTCAATGAATGTGGTTTAGTGTTTTTTTTACTCTTTTACAGCAAAGGATCGTTTTTGTATTTTGTTTACTCAAACTTTACACCCACTAACTTAGCAGCTTGCCTCTGTACTGCACACTAATGTATGGTCTCATTTAGTTATAGTCTCACTTAGTCTCTGTAGCTTTGCTGTTTTATTACTTAAAAATGCAGTGGTCCCTCTCCCCCCCCCCCTTGTATGTGTGTGTGTGTGTGTGTCTCTCTCTCTCTCTCTATCCATCTCTCTCCTTATGTGTTGTTCTCCCCCATGGTCTCTTTCTCTCTCTGCCTCTCTTCCTCCCCCTCAGACTCTCTCATCCCTTATGTGTCTCTCTAACCCTCTGTGTGTGATTGTGTCTCTCTCTAACCCTCTGTGTGTGATTGTCTCTCTCTCTCTCTCTTTCTCTCTCTCTCTCTATCTCTAACCCTCTGTGTGTGATTGTGTCTCTCTCTCTCTTTCTCTCTAACCCTCTGTGTGTGATTGTGTCTCTCTCTAACCCTCTGTGTGTGATTGTCTCTCTCTCTCTCTCTCTCTCTCTCTCTCTCTATCCCTCTGTGTGTGATTGTGTGTGTCTCTCTCTTTCTCTCTCTCTATCTCTAACCCTCTGTGTGTGATTGTGTCTCTCTCTAACCCTCTGTGTGTGATTGTGTCTCTCTCTCTCTCTCTCTCTATCTCTAACCCTCTGTGTTTGATTGTGTCTCTCTCTAACCCTCTGTGTGTGATTGTCTCTCTCTCTCTCTCTCTTTCTCTCTAACCCTCTGTGTGTGATTGTGTCTCTCTCTCTCTCTCTCTTTCTTTCTCTCTCTAACCCTCTGTGTGTGATTGTGTCTCTCTCTCTCTTTCTCTCTCTCTAACCCTCTGTGTGTGATTGTGTCTCTCTCTAACCCTCTGTGTGTGATTGTGTCTCTCTCTCTCTATCTCTAACCCTCTGTGTGTGATTGTGTCTCTCTCTAACCCTCTGTGTGTGATTGTGTGTCTCTCTCTCTCTCTCTCTTTCTCTCTAACCATCTGTGTGTGATTGTGTGTCTCTCTCTTTCTTTCTCTCTCTAACCCTGTGTGTGTGATTGTGTCTCTCTCTCTCTTTCTCTCTCTCTAACCCTCTGTGTGTGATTGTGTCTCTCTCTAACCCTCTGTGTGTGATTGTGTCTCTCTCTTTCTCTCTCTCTCTAACCCTCTGTGTGTGATTGTGTCTCTCGCTCTCTCTCTAACCCTCTGTGTGTGATTGTGTCTCTCGCGCTCTCTCTAACCCTCTGTGTGTGATTGTGTCTCTCTCTAACCCTCTGTGTGTGATTGTGTCTCTCTCTCTTTCTCTCTAACCCTCTGTGTGTGATTGTGTCTCTCTCTCTCTTTCTCTCTCTCTCTAACCCTCTGTGTGTGATTGTGTCTCTCTCTCTAACCCTCTATGTGTGATTGTGTCTCTCTCTAACCCTCTGTGTGTGATTGTGTCTCTCTCTTTCTCTCTCTCTCTCTAACCCTCTGTGTGTGATTGTGTCTCTCGCTCTCTCTCTAACCCTCTGTGTGTGATTGTGTCTCTAGCTCTCTCTCTAACCCTCTGTGTGTGATTGTGTCTCTCTTTCTCTCTCTCTCTCTAACCCTCTGAGTGTGATTGTGTCTCTCTCTCTCTCTCTCTCTCTCTCTAACCCTCTGTGTGTGATTGTGTCTCTCTCTAACCCTCTGTATGTGATTGAATCATTGTGTCTCTCTCTCTTTCTCTCTCTCTAACCCTCTGTGTGTGATTGTCTCTCTCTCTCTCTTTATTTCTCTCTCTCTAACCCTCTGTGTGTGATTGTGTGTCTCTCTCTCTTTCTCTCTCTAACCCTCTGTGTGTGATTGTGTCTCTCTCTTTCTCTCTCTCTAACCCTCTGTGTGTGATTGTGTCTCTCTCTCTTTCTCTCTCTCTCTAACCCCTCTGTGTGTGATTGTGTCTCTCTCTCTTTCTCTCTCTCTCTAACCCCTCTGTGTGTGATTGTGTCTCTCTCTCTTTCTCTCTAACCCTCTGTGTCTCTCTCCCCCGTCTGTCTCTCCCTCTCCCCCCGAATGCTTCTCTGTGTTTCTGTCTACATTTTATTTAATTAATGAATTGATAGTGCCACCTGATGGTGTGGCTTTATTTAAAGGGGTGAGGCCAAGCGCCCCACCATATTTAGATTTCACCAGCCGCCACTGGATCAAGACATTTTTATATTTACTGCATAATGAAAGAATCTATAAGCATAATTTGCAGCATTAAAGTAAAAAGTATGTTTTAAACATATTTTAATGGGCATGGATTTCTAGATCTCATAATCAGAGCAAGCCTTGTGTTATCTGGCAAGAGTTTCTGTTACAATCCTTTTAGACTAAAATCAGATGTTTACTAAGTTGACCAGTTTTCCAAGACACCATTTAAAGGGACATGAAACCCATATCAATCCCATATGCAAATTTAAATAACTTTCCAATTTACATCTAATATCTATTTTTTTTTCATTCTTTTGATATCCTTTGTTGAAAATCATATCTAAATATGCTCAGTAGCTGCTGATTGGTGGCTGCACATAGATACCACATGTGATTGGCTCACCCATGTGCATTGCTATTTCTTCAACAAAGGATATCTAAAGAATGAAGGCGTATCTTAGCCACTGCCTCACCAGCCTCTGACGTCACTGCACGTCACTGAAGTGAGGCACTGGCTATGATAAGCCCGAGAAGAATCCAATATATCAGGTTAATAATTCCATGTAATTTCATTATTTGAGTAATACAGCCGCCAAGCCTTCAAAGGCGGCTGTAGTTGACCCATTGACCCATACAAAAGCAGATACAGCACCAGACCAGTGTCCAGCACTAACGTCACTCTGCAGTTCCATGAGTACCGGTCTGGTTAATAATTATGGTAAGGGCCTTATGGGACATAAACCACCTTTAAATTGTAATATAAAAATTATTTTAAAAAAAATTGCAATATACTTTATTTATTTTGCCCCCTTTTTCCAGAACAGAAAGAGACCACTGTACTAGGGGTTAATAAGAAATGTGACTTGATTTGGCCAATTTACACAGGCGGGGGAGCTCTCTTCAAATTTCATCCTAAAGATATTTAGCTGCTAATCACATATTAATCCTAAATTCCTAACAGTAAACTGCCAAAACATTCACTTTAATTATTTATTTTCTTTGCTTGCAAATTCAATGTTGCTACTGAAATCTTCTCTGCTTACTAAATTAATTTTACAGAATGAGCAGCCATCTTGTGATTTTGTGCACAGTAAATATATTATAGGGCAGGCAGAGTAGTGGCCACCCCCTCTAATGTAAAACTTTGTGTCTGACCCGGTCAGTGTTGTAACTTGTAAAATTTATTTAGTAAGCAGAGAAGATTTCAGTAGCAAGTTACAACACTGACAGGGTCAGACACAAAATTTAACATCAGAGAGGGGGAGGCTACTATTCTCTGCCTTAGACTATATTTTGTGCATTGTGCAGTGTGCACAAGATGGCTGCTCAATCTGTAAAATACATTTTGTAAGCAGAGAAGATGTCATAATCAGACACTCAGTAGTAGGCAGCAACACTGACCAGGTCAGACACAAAATTTAACATCAGAGAGTGGGAGACCACTATTCTCTGCCTTATAATATATTATGTGCATTCATTGTGCAGTGTGCACAAGATGGCTGCTCATTCTGTAAAATAAATTTTGTAAGCAGATTAGATGTCACACACAGACACTCAGTAGTAGGCAGCAACACTGACCGGGTCAGACTCAAAATGTAACATCAGAGAGGGGGAGGCCACTATTCTCTGCCTTATAATCCTGGTCAGTGTTGCTGCCTACAACTGAGTGTCTGAGTCTGACATCTTCTCTGATTACAAAATTTATTTTACAGAATGAGCAGCCATCTTGTGCACACTGCACAATGCACATAATATATTTAATATATTATGTGCAGTGTGCACAAGATGACTGCTCATTCTGTAAAATAAATTTTGTAAGCAGAGAAGATGTCAGACTCAGACACTCAGTAGTAGGCACTAGGCAGCAACACTGACCAGGTCAGACACAAAAATTTTACATCAGAGAGGGGGAGGCCACTATACTCTGCCTTATAATATATTATAATATGTGCATTGTGCAGTGTGCACAAGATGGCTGCTCATTCTGTAAAATAAATTTTCTAAGCAGAGAAGATGTCAGACTCAGACACTCAGTAGTAGGCAGCAACACTGACCGGGACCATCAGGCACAAAGTTTATTTAACATCAGAGGATGCGGGCGGCCACTACTCTGCCTAACTGTCTTAGTGCCCACTGCCTACTATTCACAAAATCACAAGATGCCGGCTGCTCAATTATTATTAGAGGGGGTGGCAACTACTCTGCCTGCCCTATAATATATTTACTGTGCACAAAATCACAAGATGGCTGCTCATTCTGTAAAATTAATTTAGTAAGCAAAGAAGATTTCAGTAGCAACATTGAATTTGCAAGCAAAGAAAATAAATAATTAAAGTGAATGTTTTGGCAGTTTACTGTTAGGAATTTAGGATTAATATGTGATTAGCAGCTAAATATCTTTAGGATGAAATTTGAAGAGAGCTCCCCCGCCTGTGTAAATTGGCCAAATCAAGTCACATTTCTTATTAACCCCTAGTACAGTGGTCTCTTTCTGTTCTGGAAAAAGGGGGCAAAATAAATAAAGTATATTGCAATTTTTTTTAAAATAATTTTTATATTACAATTTAAAGGTGGTTTATGTCCCATAAGGCCCTTACCATAATTATTAACCAGACCGGTACTCATGGAACTGCAGAGTGACGTTAGTGCTGGACACTGGTCTGGTGCTGTATCTGCTTTTGTATGGGTCAATGGGTCAACTACAGCCGCCTTTGAAGGCTTGGCGGCTGTATTACTCAAATAATGAAATTACATGGAATTATTAACCTGATATATTGGATTCTTCTCGGGCTTATCATAGCCAGTGCCTCACTTCAGTGACGTGCAGTGACGTCAGAGGCTGGTGAGGCAGTGGCTAAGATACGCCTTCATTCTTTAGATATCCTTTGTTGAAGAAATAGCAATGCACATGGGTGAGCCAATC
Organism: Bombina bombina; assembly: GCF_027579735.1. NCBI lineage: Eukaryota > Metazoa > Chordata > Amphibia > Anura > Bombinatoridae > Bombina > Bombina bombina. The sequence continues at coordinate 468,150,413 of NC_069504.1, read as the reverse complement.
ACCTAGCTAAAATAAATACAAATTTACCTGTAAAATAAATCCTAACCTAAGTTACAATTACACCTAACACTACACTATCATTAAATTAACTAAATAAATGAATCATATTTAAAACAAAATACTTACCTGTAAAATAAACCCTAAGATAGCTGCAATATAACTAATAGTTACATTGTAGCTATTTTAGCATTTATATTTATTTTACAGGCAACTTTGTATTTATTTTAACTAGGTACAAAAGCTATTAAATAGTTATTGACTAATTAATAGCTACCTAGTTAAAATAATTACAAAATTACCTGTAAAATAAATCCTAACCTAAGTTACAATTAAACCTAACACTACACTGTCATTAAATAAATTAACTACAAGTACCTACAATTATCTACAATTAAATAAACTAAAGTACAAAACCCCCCCCACTAAATTACAAAAACAAACAAACACTAAATTACAAAAAATAAAAAAATATTACAAGAATTTTAAACTAATTACACCTAATCTAAGCCCCCTAATAAAATAACAAAGCCCCCCAAAATAAAAAAAATGCCCTACCCTATACTAAATTACAAAAGTTAACAGCTCTATTACCTTACCAGCCCTGAACAGGGCCCTTTGCGGGGCATGCCCCAAAGAAAACAGCTCTTTTGCCTGTAAAAAAAAAAAACAATCCCCCCCCCACATTACAACCCACCACCCACATACCCCTACTCTAACCCAAACCCCCCTTAAATAAACCTAACACTACCCCCCTGAAGATCTCCCTACCTTGAGTCGTGTTCACCCAGCCGGGCCGAAGTCTTCATCCGATGGGGCAGAAGAGGACATCCAGACCGGCAGAAGTCTTCATCCAAGCGGGGCAAGAAGAGGTCTTCCATCCATCATACAAGTACCAAAATACAAACAAACACTAAATTACCAAAAATAATAAAATATTACAATAATTTTAAACTAATTACACCTAATCTAAGCCCCCGACTAGCTATTAATATAGCTTCAATATAACTAATAGTTACATTGTAGCTATTTTAGGATTTATATTTATTTTACAGGCAACTTTGTATTTATTTTAACTAGGTACAATAGCTATTAAATAGTTAATAACTATTTAATAACTACCTAGCTAAAATAAATACAAATTTACCTGTAAAATAAATCATAACCTAAGTTACAATTACACCTAACACTACACTATCATTAAATTAACTAAATAAATGAATTCTATATAAAACTAAAGACTTACCTGTAAAATAAACCCTAATATAGCTGCAATATAACTAATAGTTACATTGTAGCTATTTTAGCATTTATATTTATTGTACAGGCAACTTTGTATTTATTTTAACTAGGTTCAATAGCTATTAAATAGATATTGACTATTTAATAGCTACCTAGTTAAAATAATTACAAAATTACCTGTAAAATAAATACTAACCTAAGTTACAATTAAACCTAACACTACACTATCATTAAATAAATTAACTACAAGTACCTACAATTAAATACAATTAAAAAAACTAAACTAAAGTACAACCCCCCCCCCCCCACTAAATTACAAAAAATAAAAAAATATTACAAGAATTTTAAACTAATTACACCTAATCTAAGCCCCCTAATAAAATAACAAAGCCCCCCAAAATAAAAAAAAATGCCCTACCCTATACTAAATTACAAAAGTTAACAGCTCTATTACCTTACCAGCCCTGAACAGGGCCTTTTGCGGGGCATGCCCCAAAGAAAACAGCTCTTTTGCCTGTAAAAAAAAACACCATACCCCCCCCCCCACATTACAACCCACCACCCACATACCCCTACTCTAACCCAAACCCCCCTTAAATAAACCTAACACTACCCCCCTGAAGATCTCCCTACCTTGAGTCGTGTTCACCCAGCCGGGCCGAAGTCTTCATCCGATGGGGCAGAAGAGGACATCCAGACCGGCAGAAGTCTTCATCCAAGCGGGGCAAGAAGAGGTCTTCCATCCATCAGAAAAGTACAAAAAAACAAACAAACACTAAATTAGCAAGAATAATAAAATATTACAATAATTTTAAACTAATTACACCTAATCTAAGCCCCCTACTAGCTATTAATATAGCTACAATATAACTAATAGTTACATTGTAGCTATTTTAGGATTTATATTTATTTTACAGGCAACTTTGTATTTATTTTAACTAGGTACAATAGCTATTAAATAGTTAATAACTATTTAATAACTACCTAGCTAAAATAAATACAAATTTACCTGTAAAATAAACCCTAACCTAAGTTACAATTACACCTAACACTACACTGTCATTAAATTAACTAAATAAATTAATCCTATATAAAACTAAATACTTACCTGTAAAATAAACCCTAATATAGCTACAATATAACTAATAGTTACATTGTAGCTATTTTAGCATTTATATTTATTTTACAGGCAACTTTGTATTTATTTTAACTAGGTACAATAGCTATTAAATAGATATTTACTGTTTAATAGCTACCTAATTAAAATAATTACAAAATTACCTGTAAAATAAATCCTAACCTAAGTTACTATTAAACCTAACACTACACTATCATTAAATAAATTAACTACATGTACCTACAATTAAATACAATGAAATAAACTAAAGTACAAAAAAAACAAACACTAAATTACAAAAAATAAAAAAATTACAAGAATTTTAAACTAATTACACCTAATCTAAGCCCCCTAATAAAATAACAAAGCCCCCCAAAATAAAAAAAATGCCCTACCCTATGCTAAATTACAAAAGTAATCAGCTCTATTACCTTACCAGCCCTGAACAGGGCCTTTTGCGGGGCATGCCCCAAAGAAAACAGCTCTTTTGCCTGTAAAAAAAAACACAATACCCCCCCCACATTACAACCCACCACCCACATACCCCTACTCTAACCCAAACCCCCCTTAAATAAACCTAACACTACCCCCCTGAAGATCTCTCTACCGTGTCTTCACCCAGCGGGCCGAAGTCTTCATCCGATCGGGCAGAAGAGGACATCCAGACCGGCAGAAGTCTTCATCCAAGCGGGGCAAGAAGAGGTCTTCCATCCATCAGAAGTCTTGATCCAGGCGGCATCTTCTCTGTTCATCCATCCGGAGCGGAGCGGCAGCATCCTGAAGACATCCCACGCAGAGCATCCTCTTCTTTCTTGATCCGACGACTAGGTGACTGTACCTTTAAGTGACATCATCCAAGATGGCGTCCCTTGAATTCCGATTGGCTGATAGGATTCTATCAGCCAATCGGAATTAAGGTAGGAAAAATCTGATTGGCTGATTCAATCAGCCAATCAGATTCAAGTTCAATCCGATTGGCTGATCCAATCAGCCAATCAGATTGAGCTCGCATTCTATTGGCTGATCGGAACAGCCAATAGAATGCGAGGTCAATCTGATTGGCTGATTCCATCAGCCAATCGGATTGAACTTGAATCTGATTGGCTGATTGAATCAGCCAATCAGATTTTTCCTACCTTAATTCCGATTGGCTGATAGGATTCTATCAGCCAATCGGAATTCAAGGGACGCCATCTTGGATGACGTCACTTAAAGGTACAGTCACCTAGTCGTCGGATCAAGAAAGAAGAGGATGCTCTGCGTGGGATGTCTTCAGGATGCTGCCGCTCCACTCCCGATGGATGAACAGAGAAGATGCCGCCTGGATCAAGACTTCTGATGGATGGAAGACCTCTTCTTGCCCCGCTTGGATGAAGACTTCTGCCGGTCTGGATGTCCTCTTCTGCCCGATCGGATGAAGACTTCGGCCCGCTGGGTGAAGACACGGTAGAGAGATCTTCAGGGGTGTAGTGTTAGGTTTATTTAAGGGGGGTTTGGGTTAGAGTAGGGGTATGTGGGTGGTGGGTTGTAATGTGGGGGGGTATTGTTTTTTTTTTTTTACAGGCAAAAGAGCTGTTTTCTTTGGGGCATGCCCCGCAAAAGGCCCTGTTCAGGACTGGTAAGGTAATAGAGCTGATTACTTTTGTAATTTAGTATAGGGTAGGGCATTTTTTTATTTTGGGGGGCTTTGTTATTTTATTAGGGGGCTTAGATTAGGTGTAATTAGTTTAAAATTCTTGTAATTTTTTTTATTTTTTGTAATTTAGTGTTTGTTTTTTTTGTACTTTAGTTTAGTTTATTTCATTGTATTTAATTGTAGGTACTTGTAGTTAATTTATTTAATGATAGTGTAGTGTTAGGTTTAATAGTAACTTAGGTTAGGATTTATTTTACAGGTAATTTTGTAATTATTTTAACTAGGTAGCTATTAAACAGTAAATATCTATTTAATAGCTATTGTACCTAGTTAAAATAAATACAACGTTGCCTGTAAAATAAATATAAATGCTAAAATAGCTACAATGTAACTATTAGTTATATTGTAGCTATATTAGGGTTTATTTTACAGGTAAGTATTTAGTTTTATATAGGATTAATTTATTTAGTTAATTTAATGACAGTGTAGTGTTAGGTGTAATTGTAACTTAGGTTAGGGTTTATTTTACAGGTAAATTTGTATTTATTTTAGCTAGGTAGTTATTAAATAGTTATTAACTATTTAATAGCTATTGTACCTAGTTAAAATAAATACAAAGTTGCCTGTAAAATAAATATAAATCCTAAAATAGCTACAATGTAACTATTAGTTATATTGTAGCTATATTAATAGCTAGTAGGGGGCTTAGATTAGGTGTAATTAGTTTAAAATTATTGTAATATTTTATTATTTTTGCTAATTTAGTGTTTGTTTGTTTTTTTGTACTTTTCTGATGGATGGAAGACCTCTTCTTTCCCCGCTTGGATGAAGACTTCTGCCGGTCTGGATGTCCTCTTCTGCCCCATCGGATGAAGACTTCGGCCCGGCTGGGTGAACACGACTCAAGGTAGGGAGATCTTCAGGGGGGTAGTGCTAGGTTTATTTAAGGGGGGTTTGGGTTAGAGTAGGGGTATGTGGGTGGTGGGTTGTAATGTGGGGGGGGGGATTGTGTTTTTTTTTTTACAGGCAAAAGAGCTGTTTTCTTTGGGGCATGCCCCGCAAAGGGCCCTGTTCAGGGCTGGTAAGGTAATAGAGCTGTTAACTTTTGTAATTTAGTATAGGGTAGGGCATTTTTTTTATTTTGGGGGGCTTTGTTATTTTATTAGGGGGCTTAGATTAGGTGTAATTAGTTTAAAATTCTTGTAATATTTTTTTATTTTTTGTAATTTAGTGGGGGGGGGGGTTTGTACTTTAGTTTAGTTTTTTTAATTGTATTTAATTGTAGGTACTTGTAGTTAATTTATTTAATGATAGTGTAGTGTTAGGTTTAATTGTAACTTAGGTTAGGATTTATTTTACAGGTAATTTTGTAATTATTTTAACTAGGTGGCTATTAAATAGTCAATATCTATTTAATAGTTATTGAACCTAGTTAAAATGAATACAAAGTTGCCTGTACAATAAATATAAATGCTAAAATAGCTACAATGTAACTATTAGTTATATTGCAGCTATATTAGGGTTTATTTTAGAGGTAAGTCTTTAGTTTTATATAGGATTAATTTATTTAGTTAATTTAATGACAGTGTAGTGTTAGGTGTAATTGTAACTTAGGTTAGGGTTTATTTTACAGGTAAATTTGTATTTATTTTAGCTAGGTAGTTATTAAATAGTTATTAACTATTTAATAGCTATTGTACCTAGTTAAAATAAATACAAAGTTGCCTGTAAAATAAATATAAATCCTAAAATAGCTACAATGTAACTATTAGTTATATTGTAGCTATATTAATAGCTAGTAGGGGGCTTAGATTAGGTGTAATTAGTTTAAAATTATTGTAATATTTTATTATTTTTGCTAATTTAGTGTTTGTTTGTTTTTTTGTACTTTTCTGATGGATGGAAGACCTCTTCTTTCCCCGCTTGGATGAAGACTTCTGCCGGTCTGGATGTCCTCTTCTGCCCCATCGGATGAAGACTTCGGCCCGGCTGGGTGAACACGACTCAAGGTAGGGAGATCTTCAGGGGGGTAGTGCTAGGTTTATTTAAGGGGGGTTTGGGTTAGAGTAGGGGTATGTGGGTGGTGGGTTGTAATGTGGGGGGGGGGATTGTGTTTTTTTTTTTACAGGCAAAAGAGCTGTTTTCTTTGGGGCATGCCCCGCAAAGGGCCCTGTTCAGGGCTGGTAAGGTAATAGAGCTGTTAACTTTTGTAATTTAGTATAGGGTAGGGCATTTTTTTTATTTTGGGGGGCTTTGTTATTTTATTAGGGGGCTTAGATTAGGTGTAATTAGTTTAAAATTCTTGTAATATTTTTTTATTTTTTGTAATTTAGTGGGGGGGGGGGGGTTTGTACTTTAGTTTAGTTTTTTTAATTGTATTTAATTGTAGGTACTTGTAGTTAATTTATTTAATGATAGTGTAGTGTTAGGTTTAATTGTAACTTAGGTTAGGATTTATTTTACAGGTAATTTTGTAATTATTTTAACTAGGTGGCTATTAAATAGTCAATATCTATTTAATAGTTATTGAACCTAGTTAAAATGAATACAAAGTTGCCTGTACAATAAATATAAATGCTAAAATAGCTACAATGTAACTATTAGTTATATTGCAGCTATATTAGGGTTTATTTTAGAGGTAAGTCTTTAGTTTTATATAGGATTCATTTATTTAGTTAATTTAATGATAGTGTAGTGTTAGGTGTAATTGTAACTTAGGTTATGATTTATTTTACAGGTAAATTTGTATTTATTTTAGCTAGGTAGTTATTAAATAGTTATTAACTATTTAATAACTATTGTACCTAGTTAAAATAAATACAAAGTTGCCTGTAAAATACATATAAATCCTAAAATAGCTACAATGTAACTATTAGTTATATTGAAGCTATATTAATAGCTAGTAGGGGGCTTAGATTAGGTGTAATTAGTTTAAAATTATTGTAATATTTTATTATTTTTGGTAATTTAGTGTTTGTTTGTATTTTGGTACTTGTATGATGGATGGAAGACCTCTTCTTGCCCCGCTTGGATGAAGACTTCTGCCGGTCTGGATGTCCTCTTCTGCCCCATCGGATGAAGACTTCGGCCCGGCTGGGTGAACACGACTCAAGGTAGGGAGATCTTCAGGGGGGTAGTGTTAGGTTTATGTAAGGGGGGTTTGGGTTAGAGTAGGGGTATGTGGGTGGTGGGTTGTAATGTGGGGGGGGGTTGTGTTTTTTTTTTACAGGCAAAAGAGCTGTTTTCTTTGGGGCTTGCCCCGCAAAGGGCCCTGTTCAGGGCTGGTAAGGTAATAGAGCTGTTAACTTTTGTAATTTAGTATAGGGTAGGGCATTTTTTTTTATTTTGGGGGGATTTGTTATTTTATTAGGGGGCTTAGATTAGGTATAATTAGTTTAAAATTCTTGTAATATTTTTTTATTTTTTGTAATTTAGTGGTTTTTTATTTTTTGTAATTTAGTGGGGGGGTTTTGTACTTTAGTTTATTTAATTGTAGATAATTGTAGGTACTTGTAGTTAATTTATTTAATGATAGTGTAGTGTTAGGTTTTATTGTAACTTAGGTTAGGATTTATTTTACAGGTAATTTTGTAATTATTTTAACTAGGTAGCTATTAATTAGTCAATAACTATTTAATAGCTATTGTACCTAGTTAAAATAAATACAAAGTTGCCTGTAAAATAAATATAAATGCTAAAATAGCTACAATGTAACTATTAGTTATATTGCAGCTATATTAGGGTTTATTTTACAGGTAAGTATTTAGTTTTAAATATGAGTCATTTATTTAATTAATTAAATGATAGTGTAGTGTTAGGTGTAATTGTAACTTAGGTTAGGATTTATTTTACAGGTAAATTTGTATTTATTTTAGCTAGGTAGTTATTAAATAGTTATTAACTATTTAATAACTATTGTACCTAGTTAAAATAAATACAAAGTTGCCTGTAAAATAAAAATAAATGCTAAAATAGCTACAATGTAACTATTAGTTATATTGCAGCTATCTTAGGGTTTATTTTACAGGTAAGTCTTTAGTTTTAAATAGGATTCATTTATTTAACTATAGTAAATTTATTTCGTTTTATTTAAATTATATTTAAGTTAGGGGGTGTTAGTGTTAGGGTTAGACTTAGGTTTAGGGGTTAATAACCTTATTATAGTAGCGGCGACGTTGGGGGCGGGAGATTAGGGGTTAATAATTGTAGGTAGGTGGCGGCAATGTTAGGGAGGGCAGATTAGGGGTTAATAAAATGTATTATAGTGTTTGCGAGGCGGGAGTGCGGCGGTTTAGGGGTTAATACATTTATTATAGTTGCGGCGATTTGCGGTCGGTAGATTAGGGGTTAATACTTGTAGTTAGATTGTGGCGACGTTGGGGGGGGGGCAGATTAGGGGTTAATAACTATAATGTAGGGGTCGGCGGTGTTAGGGACAGCAGATTAGGGGTTAATAGCTATAATGTAGGCGGCTATATCGGGTCGGCAGATTAGGGGTTAATACTTGTAGTTAGATTGCAGCGACGTTGGGGGAGGCAGATTAGGGGTTAATAACTATAATGTAGGGGTCGGCGGTGTTAGGGACAGCAGATTAGGGGTTAATAGTTATAATGTAGGTGGCGGCGATATCGGGTCGGCAGATTAGGGGTTAATACTTGTAGTTAGATTGTAGCGACGTTGGGGGGGGCAGATTAGGGGTTAATAACTATAATGTAGGGATCGGCGGTGTTAGGGACAGCAGATTAGGGGTTAATAGTTATAATGTAGGTGGCGGCGATATTCGGTCGGCACATTAGGGGTTAATAAAATAATGCAGGTGTCAGCGATAGCGGGGGCGGCAGATTAGGGGTTAATAAGTGTTAGATTAGGGGTGTTTAGAGACTCGGGGTACATGTTAGGGTGTTAGGTGCAGACTTAGTGTTTCCCCATAGGAAACAATGGGGCTGCGGTGTTATTTTTTTTTCAGCCGAAACTCCCATTGTTTCCTATGGGGAAATGCCGAATTTTACCGAGCTAATTCGGATTTATTCGGAGATACGGCAGCTATTTCGGATTCATTCGGTAGATTCGGAAGTATTTTAATTCGGAAATCCGAATCGATCCGAATCTCCGAATTTACCGAATTTACAGAATTTCCGAATTAATCCGAAACGAACCGCACATGTCTAGTGGGGTTATGCACACTGCTGGATCCTTACAGCACGAGCAACAAACAAAGTTTGAGTATGACTATGCAACAAATGAGCTGCAGTAGCAGCGGATTATCCGTGAACAAGATTCAAAAGGTTGTAAGAAACTTGGGTATAAGATTAAGAAGGTTCCCCTGTGCTTACGTCCACTAATAAACACTTTTATAGGGGGTAAACGAACTCAGGCTAAGCAGGAATCTATATGAGAGGCTTACTAGCATTCAATTAGCAAATTACTTAGCAAGGAAGAAGGGTAAGGAGGAGTCTTAAATAAGCTTGGTCTGTGAAGCTGTTAAAGAGACAGTAGTAGACGTTTCATTGACGCACGCCCGGTCACTCACTCATCACAGTCCCCCTCTGCTCTGATGTTAAGTGTCTGTGTGAGACTCACACAGACACTTAACATCAGAGCAGAGGGGTGGGGGGGGGGGGGTGGCCGCGGCCACTTCTTGTCTCTCAGTCTCACTCTCTGCCTTATTATATTTAGTGCTCACAAATCATCACATCACAGTCACACATGATGGCTTGTCATTCTGACTTACTTGTGTGACTGTGTTGGTGACCCAGCGTTGGCGACGGCTCCTCAGTGAACAGTCAGGGCAGGCAGGACCAGGGGGCAGCTGCGATAGGCTCCACTCGCTGACAGTTAGTCCCAAACAGTTAGGAATGAGTGGCACTGACTGTTTTCACTGGTGTTCCCGCGCCGTCACAGTTTTTTCAGCCGCACTGCTGCAGCAAATCACCACCGGGTGGTGCTGCAGAGCGTCTAGTAATAAAAATACATGTAAAATATTGAGCAATAGAGAAACACCAGAACCCAGTGCCTCTCTATTGCGCAATATTATAGAGCTAGAAATGTAAAAAAAAAAACTAAAAACTTTTAACTTTATTTAACTTTTGTTTTTTAATAAAATTATATATATTTTTTTTCATTTGTTCCAAATGGCAGGTGCGGCAGTGCCTCACCTGCCATGAGTGCACGTCACTGCTCCAGCGGGAGCGGGTATATTCTTTGTAAGGAATAAAGATCATACCTTACGGCCTATAGTTGACTATAGAGAATTAAACAAAAGAACAATAAAAGATTGATACCCACTACCCCTGATTCCAGAGCTCATTGAGAGGCTTAGAGGGGCGACCATTTTTACTAAGCTGGATTTGAGAGGCGCTTATAATCTTATACGTATCAGACCGGGTGATGAGTGGCTTACCACTTTTAGAACAAGGTGTGGTCTATATGAATATACAGTCATGCCTTCTGGATTATGCAATGCCCCAGCCACTTTTCAGAGATTTATCAATGACATATTCAGGGATTTACTTGACACATCAATGGTGATATATTTAGATGATATTCTCATTTACTCATCTAATTATCAAGAACATCTTAAACAATTCCTAGGTTACCGTATTACACCAAATGGTATCTCCATGGAATCTAGTAAAATCCAAGTAATTTTACAATGGCCTAGACCAAAAAATAAAAAGGATGTACAAAATTTTATTGGTTTTTCGAATTTCTATCGAAAATGTATTAAAGATTTTGCCTGAATAACGAAACCACTAACTACTCTCATAAAGTCTACAGTTCCATTTCTTTGGACACCTACAACTGAACACGTTTTCCAATTTCTGAAAACAAGTTTCACAACAGCACCTATTCTTAAATTTCCTAACCCCAAACTGCAATATATCTTGGAAGTTGATGCTTCCCAATACGCCATCGGAGCAATACTCTCACAACGTCCGACTCCACAAGGACCCATCCATCCAATGGCTTTCTACTCATGTGTTCTTTCAGTCTCAGAATTGAATTATCATGTTGGAGAGAAGGAATTGCTTGCCATGAAAGCAGCATTTGAGCACTGGAGGCACTTGCTTGATGGAACAGAAATTCCAATACAGATCTTCACAGACCATAGGAATCTACAATATTTGAAAACCCATAGAACCCTCACCTCCAGACAAGTAAGATGGAGTTTATTTTTCTCCAGATTTTCATACACCATCACCTACAGACCTGCTTCAAAAAACTCCAAGGCAGATATTCTTTCTAGACTACCTGACAGGCCCATTGATTCCAAAACCTATGGTACCATAATACCAGGAAGTTGTTTCCAAGATTCTCTTGGCATCATACATGAACATGAAAAAGAGTTCAAAGATCAACAAGCATTGGATAATACCTTCCCGAAGGAAAAGTTAAACAAACATAATGATGGTTTCTATTACTACTCGAATAAACTTTATGTTCCTCCCTCTCTAAGGACAACCTTACTTAAAGGTATGCATGACAACAAATTATCAGGACACCCAGGAATTCAAAGAACCATTGAATTAACTAAAAGATCTCATTGGTGGCCTAAGATGCAAATCGATATACGCTTATATATACAATCCTGTGAGGTTTGCACTGCTAGTAAAACTGATAAGCAAAAAACAATGGGCTATTTATTGTCTTTACCAATTCCAGAAAAGCCTTGCACACATATTGCTGTGGATTATATTGTAGAGCTTCCAAAGTCTAATAACAACAACACCATTTTGGTAGTTGTTGACCTATTTACCAAAATGTCACATTTTATTCCCTTCCACAAGCTGCCAACATCTATGGAAACAGCCGAATTATTGATACAACATGTTATTAAGCTACATGGTTTACCACATTCCATTACTACTGACAGGGGATCACAATTTACTTCCCGACTCTGGAAGGAACTATGTACTGCTTTACAAATAGAAAGACGTCTCAGTAACGCCTATCAACCCCCAAAGTAATGGGCAAACAGAAAAGACTTATCAATGGTTAGAGGAATACTTGAGATGCTATGTTACTCAACATCAGGACAACTGGTCCACTTTACTTCCATTGGCAGAGTTCGCTCATAACAACTCTCTACATTCCTCTATTAGAACAACACCATTCTTTGCCAATTATGGTTTCCATCCCACTTTCCATCTGAATGCTCAAATAGACAGTTCCTGCCCTGTTGTCAACAAAACAACAAACACTATTGCTGAGACATTTTCCATCCTAGCAGAAGCACAGCAGAGACAACAGACTTACTACAACCTAAGAAGAAGACCCTCTCCAAACTATGATCTTGGTGACTTAGTATGGTTATCCATGAAACATCTCCGCTTAACAACACCTACTAGGAAACTGAATACATTTTTTATTGGACCATTCCCAATCATTAAGATTGTGAATAGGAACGCAGTGACTCTTGAACTCCCTTCCCATTACAAAATTCACCCCACGTTCCATGTTAGTTTATTGAAGCCCTATAATGCCCTCAGGCGCGCGTCTACTCTTGTTACTCATCAACCTCCACTTGAACCTGACCGCGAATTTGAGGTACACAGCATCCTTGACTCAAGGAAAGTATCTGGTAGATTGCAGTATTTGGTTCATTGGAGGGGTTACTCCTCGGAGGAGGATTCTTGGGAGCCTTCAACTAACTTGTCTGCTCCACGGTTGGTATCCCTTTTCCACAGGCGGAATCCGGACCGTCCGCGTCCTTGAACTCCGGAGTGGTTCCTTTTGAGGGGGCCCTCTGTCACAGTACTGTGCCTTTAACTGGATTCTGTTCAGCCTCATTCCCATTTCTATTTCCTTTATAAGCAATGCTGCCTGTGGCTTCATTGCTTGGTATTACCTGGTTGACTCTTGTCAATACTCAGCCATCTCTTGTCTAAAGGACTACCTAAGCTTTTGCTACTTTTGTTTGCCAGAAGCTTTCCCTTACCAGCAATCTTTACTCCAGACGGAACCGCCACTTGCCAAGTGCCATAATCTTCTTTCAGTCTCCTGTCTCAGCTGTTTCTCGGGAACTCAGCTGTCTACCGGTGACATCACGAGTGGCCGCTCTGACCTCCTCCACACCCAAAACGCAACGCAGCACAGCTCATCTGTTCCTCACAGATCTGAACAGTCTCCTTCCTTACACAGCTTACGCTGCATATCCAGTGCAGAACCTGACAGATCTGAGTACTTATAGTGCATATTCCGGTGAGCTCATTCACTCTATTTTTTACTACGATCTCCAATATTTATTCTTTCTCATTGTTTCTGCCATACTAGTTTTTGTATATGTTATGAGAAAAGGGGAATACGGTTTGTGTTATGTGTATGCTGAACACTCTCCCACCTCTCTATATTAATTGTGCTTAAAGTAAATACTATTGTACCTCAGTATAGCAATAGTAAATCTATGAGACACAAACCTATCTTTATATTATACTGAGACTTCAACTTTATATAAAATGTTTCATAGACTTTACAAAATTTAGTAACAAGATTTTTTGGTTGTTACAAGGACACAGTCATATTTCAGTAGTGAAATTAGGTTTATTGGATTAACAGAAAACGAAATTAGACAGGTGCATAAATTTGGGCACCCAAACAGAAATATTGCATCGATATTAATAGAGCCTCCTTTAGCAGAAATAACAGCTTCTAGACGCCTCCTATAGCCTGTAATGAGTGTCTGGATTCTGGATGATGGTATTTTGGACCATTCATCCTTGCTAAACATCTCCAGTTCAGTTAGGTGTGATGGTTGCCGAGCATGGACAGCCCGTTTCAAATCACCCCACAGATTGGGAATAATATCCACAGCTCACATTCGGATGACATCAGGAAGGAACTCTGGGTTTTTACCACGCCATGAAGCCGGGACCAGATAATAAAAGACAGCATTACTGAGTATCGAGCACCAGAAAAGGGAATGCTGTTCCTTGTTTTGTAAGTGCAACTTTATAAGCATGCGCTTCTGTGATCTGTTGATTACCACACTTGAGTCTGTTTCTTTGCGCTTTTTTTCTTTTAGAATTCAAGCTTCTGCCCTACTCCATTTGGTGTGAAGGATACATTTGGCAAAATAAGCAGCACCAGACTCCGTGTACTCATCCTGAATTTGGACTTTGCATTTTGGTAACGTTTAAATTGTGCATAGATTGTATATACTATTGTTTATTTTACACTGTTTAGTGTGTGTATACACATTTTAAACAAGGTATTTTTATAACAGACAAATTTATATTTTAAGTTCAAAGTAGTGAACTATTATATAACCCTTAAAATTTCACCTAGTAAGGGCTGTTAGCGCCAATTAATTCTGTGTGAGTGAGGTTGTTACCAGAGTAGACAAGGCTTGCCAAGGTCACTAGGTTCACAAAATATTTATTGTTTTGTAGTTTCTTACCTAATAATCTCTTCTGATGACAATTAGTGACAGACATGTGAGGGTTAGGCTTGAAGAGACTTGTCATGTTCTCTTCAAGTTGTCAGAATTGGATTGGAGTAGATTCTAATCCCTTTTAATTGACCAATAAAATCAAGGTTTAAAAACTTCACAAGTCTCAGATGTCAGGGTTGGAAAGCTGGGAATGAATGTGCAGAGGTTGTATACAATTAAGGACAGCAGAATGTCTGTTGGTTTCAATAAGAATGAGAGAGACCATAGGGGTTGTACTTAAAGGGATACTGAATCCAATTTTTTTCTATCATGGTTCAGATAGAGCATGCAATTTTAATCAACTTTCTAATTTACTCCTAATATTAATTTTTATTCGTTCTCTTCCTACCTTTATTTGAAAAGCTGGAATGTAAAGCTTGGGTGCTGGCCCATTTTTGTTTCACAACCCTGGATAATGCTTGCTTATTGGTGGCTAGAACAAAGAAAAATTGGTAAAAGGAGTAAATTAGAAAGTTGCTTAAAGGGACATTCTAGTCCAAAATAAACTTTCAAGATTCAGATAGAGAATGTCATTTTAAACAATTTTCCAATTCACTTTTATCACCAATTTTGCTTTGTTCTCTTGGTATTCTTAGTTGAAAGCTAAACCTAGGAGGTTCATATGCTAATTTCTAAACCCTTGAAGGCTGCATCTTTTCTCAGGGCATTTTGACAGATTTCACCACTAGAGGGTGTTAGTTTACGTGTGTCATATAGATAACACTGTGCTCATGCACGTGGAGTTCCAGGGAGCCAGCTAAAATTGATGTCTGGCAAAAGAACTGAAATAAGGGGGCAGTTTACAGAGGCTTAGATACAAAGTAATCACAGAGGTAAAAAGTGTATATATATGCAAAACTAGGGAATGGGTAATAAAGGGGTCTATCTTTTTAAACAATTCAAATTCTGGTGTAGACTGTCCCTTTAAAATTGCATTCTCTAGTATGCCTTTAAAGGGACAGTATACACCAATTTCATTTATCTGTATGTAATAGACACTACTATAAAGAATAATATGCACAGATACTGATCTAAAGATCCAGTATAAAACCTTTTAAAGTAAATCCAGTGAGTGTACACCATTTGTTTACTATGTAGAATAATTTTCTGTGTAGCCCTTTAGTAAGTGAACTTGGACACACGTGTATATGTCTATGTATGCTATAAACGTAGCTTAATAAATTAAATGTTCCTCTTTTATCTCCTTATAATGTGTCATTTTCTTTCATTCCTAATTAAAAAAACATCATGTTATAAACACATCACTTCCATTATCCAATCTTCTGGTATTGTGCTCATCATATTTTACATGCATAAAACTATCCTACCTTTTCAAATGTAATGTAGATATTTATCCTCCCCTATCTGCAGCAGATGGTAAAATAAATAAAAATGCAAATGAAATGGTTCTTTTATCTTTCTCATAGAAAGCTCTCATCAATGCAACAGCCTGTGAATTACAGTAGAGACATAGTTAACCCCTTTGGGTACCAGAGGAGATGTATCTGTACTTTCAGTTTGAATTACCTCCAGCTGAACTTCTGTTGTTTTTATTTCTAATTAGGCTTTTTCTTCCAATACAGCTTAATCACTACAGAAAAAATGATGACCACTGCCACAGGTCAAAAGCACTCCAGTCCCTGTTATTTAGTAAATGAATGCTAATTAAGTAAATGAGGCTCTGCAGTGAGCCTACAACTATTCAGTCTTCTACAGGGTACTAATTTATACACCAGAGATGTCCAGTCACGGCCAGTATTCCCAGCCAAGGTCACATAGCCTTCACCTAAAACCACTGTCCTGGCAGCTACTTATGACCATATTGAATTCAATAATACATTTAATGACATGCTCAGCTGAGTGCCTCCAATGCAAAGGGGATTATTTAGGAAGAGAGTAAATGAAAATGTATAAAGTATTTTGATCGTTGCCAGCAAACATAAAAAATACTTATTGCTGCTTATTGTAATAAGAGGATGTACTATTGTATTTCCTACTATATTTCATTAAAAGAATATTAAGGTCTCACACTATTAGCTATTCAAGCAAACGATGTATAATTAACAATACATAAATTGCTTTATCTATCTCTCTCACACATACAGTATATATATATATATATATATATATATATATATATATATATATATATATATATATATATATATATATATATATATATATATATATATACACACACATTACACACATACGTACATATATACACACACACACACATACGCACATATACACACACAAACACACATACGTACATATACACACACACACACACACATATACGTACATATACACACATACGTACATATACACACACACACATACGTACATATATACACACACACACATACGTACATATACACACATACGTACATACACACACACACACACACACATACGTACATATATACACACACACACATACGTACATATACACACATACGTACATACACACACACACACACATACATACGTACATATATACACACACACACATACGTACATATATACACACACATACACATACGTACATATACACACACACACACACACAGACACACACATATACAATCATTAAAACTCACTTCACTGTTAACTGTTAATGTAGTTAAGCGTTTGTTCTGGTGCAAAGCACAAGCCATGATATTTTACAGCTGAGAATCCAACAGGATCTATTGAGTCCCTTGAAAATCTCTCACTCTCTGTAATGAGTTCTGTCACTGCAAGCTTTAAAGAATTAGTTTTATAGCCTGACTTTACAGTGAGTGCATGGTCTGTGTTCTAATAAATCTAATTCTTAGATGCACAAATTGGATCCTGATTACATTACGTGTTTGTTTTTTCTGCATCTGACTCTATGAGATTTCATTACTTGGACTGCTGATGAGAATTACATTTACCTATAAATGCAAGAAGGACGCTCTTTTGTGTACGTATTACATTGAGAGTATGGGTCTTTCTAAATAATCTGTTTTCCCAAAATAGATAGAGATCATTATATTCTTTCTTTCTCATTATTCTGATTGTTTCACTGTTAACATCCTTGCCCTGACTCTTCCTTTTAATCTGATGCTTTCTGTAATTTGTCAGGTTTCATCCTGGCCTATAAACCCTTTACCCTGTCTTTTATATATATATATATATATATATATATATATATATATATATATATATATATATATATATATATATATATATATATATATATATATATATATATATACACATATATATATATTTTATATATATATATATATATATATATATATATATATATATACACAGTACTGTTCTTTGGCCACCATTATATTTGTTGTTTTAGCAATTGTATAATGACCATATATAATTATTTCTCTGCCTCTTTTTTTAGAATACAACCAGAAAACACAGGATTTTTTTATGCAGTATTAAAAAACAGAATAAATAAGAAAAAAACTGCTTCTATAGGCTAAAGTGGCAAGCATTTAGTGTAACCTCCCCTTAAACTTTAGCAATAGCAGAAACCTGGCTCTCATAAACATAAATGGAATGGAACCCTAATTAATGTAATTGCTAACACCTGTATTTGTTCTACTATTTCATGTCAAAATGACTGCTAGGTTTGTGCAAGACTAGGTTTGTGCAAGACATTCTTGAGCATTACATACACATATGGTATGAGTTCAATTCAGTGGAAGCTTGGTAATAAAATCAACTTTGAATCACATCATTCCATTCAAAATGCCAAAGATCACAGAATTTGACAGACATAAAATCATACTTTTGCATCAGCAAGGACACTCTCAAAGGGAAATCAGCAAACAAACTGGATACTCAAGATGTGGTATCAAGCTGTTATAAAGACATTTGAAGAATCAGGAGAAAAAAAAGACTGTAAGGCAAAGAAAACTTTCAAACTCGGATGAGAAGTTTGTCAAAGTTTTTTCTTTGAGAGACTGGAGGAAGTTTAGCAAGGACCTGGCTCAGCATCTGGCAGCTTCCTCGGGATGCCAAGTTGACACTTCTACAGTCCAAAAAAGCTTGATCAGGAATGGTCTTTGTGGAAGGGTAGCAGCCAAAAAACTATTTTTTTTGGAAGGGGACCAGGGTGAATAGGCTAAGATATGCTAAAGCTCACAAATATTGGAATGAAGATCAGTGGAAAAGAGTATTATGGAGTGACAAATCCAAGTTTGAAATTTTTGGGTCCAATCATGACAATTTATGAGAAGAAGATTTGGACAGAGATGGAAGAATGAGTGCTTGCGGCCTTCAGTGAAACATAGTGGAGGGTCTGTCCTGGTTTGGGGCTTCATTTCTGCCAGTGGTGTTGGCAATATTGTCCAAATTAATGGGATGATGAATGCTGAAAAGTTCAGACAGGTTTTAATTCATCATGCCATTCCTTCTAGAAAGCGCTCGATTGGGAACGGTTTTATTTTTCAGAATGATAACAATTCCAAACACACTGCTAATGCAGTGAAATCATATTTAGAGAGAACAACAGCTGATAAAACACTGACAGTCATGGACTGGCCTAAACAGAGTCCAGACCTGAATATTAGAGAGGCAGTATGGGATCACCTGGACAGAGAAATAAATAAAAGACAACCTAAATCTAAAGAAGAACTCATGGAAGTGCTGAAAGAAGCCTGGTATAATATACCAGAAGATTACTTCAGGACAGTCTTCCCAAAAGAGTTCAAGATGTGCTTAGTGCCAAGGGAGGTCACACTAAATATTATTATTATTATCATGTATTTGTAGAGCGCCAACAGATTCCGCAGTGCTGTAAACATAGTCGGTATACAGGATAACTTTTGTAGGGATCAAATGGGTAGAGGGCCCTGCCGAGAGTTTCACTGTTGTTAGTCAGCTCTTATGAAGGCGATCTGCAAATAGCTGGGCTCATAGGCTTACATTCTAAGGGGTTTAAGGGGAAAGCAATGTAGTTACGAAAGGTTAGTGTAGATTTTATGTATCCCTGAATAGTAGAGTCTTTAGGGAGTGCTTGAAGCTGTTAAAACTAGGGGAGAGTCTTGTGAAGTGAGGCAGGGAGTTCCACAAGATGGGGGCCAGTCTGGAGAAGTCCTGTAAACGGGAATGTGAGGAAGTAACAAGAGAGGAGGAGATCGTGAGCAGATTGAAGGGGGCGGGAGGAAGAGTATCTGGAGACAAGTTCTGAAATGTAGGGGGGAGCAGTGCAGTTGAGCGCTTTGTATGTCATAGTGAGGATTTTGTGTTTAATCCTGGAGTCAAGAGGAAGCCAGTGATGGTATTGGCAGAGAGGTGCAGCAGATGAAGAGTGACGTGTAAGGAAGTTGAGCCTGGCAGAGGCATTCATAATGGATTGTAAAGGAGCTATGCGGCAGCTAGGTAGACCAGAGAGGACAGAGTTTTCAGTAGTCGAGGCGGGAAAGGATGAGAGAGTGGATTAAAATCTTAGTTGTATCTTGTGTAAGGAAATGTCTAGTTTAGAGATGTTTTAAAATGGAAGTGGCAGGCTTTAGCCAAGGACTGAATGTGAGGAGTGAAGGAAAGGTCTGAGTCAAGTGTGACCCTAAGACATTGGGCATGCGGGGTAGGGGTAATGATGGAATTAGCAACAGTTATAGAACATTTGGGGGTGGAGATATTGGAAGAAGGGAAAGAAGGGAAAAATAAGGAGTTCCGTTTTGGAGAGATTTAGCTTAAGGTAGTGAGAGGACATCCAAGATGAGATATGAGAAAGACAGTTAGTGACACGGGTTAGTAAGGAAGGAGATAGGTCTGGTACAGAGAGGTAGATTTGGGTGTCATCGGCATACAAATGATATTGAAACCCATGGGACTTTATTAAGGATCCTAATGATGATGTGTAGATTGAAAAGAGAAGGGGATCGAGGACAGAGCCTTGAGGTACCCCAACAGAAAGTGGTAACGGGGCAGAGGATGCTCCGGAGAAGGCTACACTAAATGTATGGTTAGTCAGATAGGAATAGAACTGTGAGAGAGCTGTGTCACAAATGCCGAAGAATTGGAGGGTTTTTAGCAAAAGAGGGTGGTCAACAGTGTCAAAGGCTGCAGACAGGTCAAGGAGGATAAGCAGAGAGAAGTGGTCTTTGGATTTTGCTGTAAGTAGGTCTTTGGTAACCTTGACAATTGCTGTCTTTGTAGTGAATGTATGTATGTATATATACAGTGGGGCCAAAAAGTATTTAGTCAGCCACCGATTGTGCAATTTCTTCCACTTAAGAAGTTGAGAGAGGCCTGTAATTTTCATCATAGGTATACCTCAACTATGAAAAACAAAATGTGCTCCAGACTTCCGTTTGAGGGAGGAGCAAGCAAGGTGCTGCACGTTCTGTCTCCCCTGCTCTCAGCTCTGTCGAACTACCCTCACCTCCAAGCGTCCCTAGGCCGAGGAGTTTTGCCGGTCTGGACATAGGAACGTTCGGTTCATGGAGTGGAAGTCTCTAACAGGCATCTACTAGCTTCGTGGCTGAAGCAACTTGTTACAAAAGTTTCTGAGGCTCATAGGGATCCTTCTAATAAAATGTAACAAGTTCACACTGAAAATGCTACAATGTTACAAGTAATAGCTGTTTACTCTCGGGTGATATAAAGGTGTAGCGGATGCATTGAACCAGATAAAGAGCACCTGTGAATGTAACAGAACTGCCCCGCTAGTGGTCTACCCCCTATTAACACGGTTTGCCCGAAGGGGTCCCTAGCCCCAAGGAACGCCGAAAAGGCCCTGAGCCCATGGTGAAGGGCTGGCTGATTAACGGGAGGAAGAAGAGAGTTGGGAACCCTACTCTAAAGCAATATCCTAAAGTACAGCCTATGGATCTAAATTACTCTTAGGTAATCGATTGCTCCCTGGTGAGCATTTTGAGTTATGGTCTGCATACATACCTGAACCTTGGCAAGATACTCGGTCGCTCCCTGGTGAGCGTGTGACTGGTGCGGCTCTGACTGAATCGGTAGCGCATTGGCTGCAGGAAGTGACGGCGCTCACGGCGCCCTGTCGTCTTCACTAAGGGTAACTCTACAAACAAGGCTAGAACCACAGAGGGCGACGCCTGAAGTCTTTAAGAGGGTCACTTGGTGTCTCTGTGGGTGGCAGCCGCGGAGTGGAAGGTGGACACTGACTTCTAAGTTCTCGGCTTGGAAGGGCGCCGGTGCCTGGATAGCACACGGAAGTATACTGATAGATTCCAGAGTGGCGCAGCGCAACACTGTCCATCTGCGCGACACAGCGCCAGAGGACTCGCTGGATAGGAGGCTGTCCTAAGTTGCTCCCTGGTTGTTGGAAGTAACAGGGAATATTTAAGACTGCTGATTGCACTGGAAGTTGTCTGGCTCATGAGCCGAGGTTCTGAGGATCGCTGTTAAATCTATCGTAGCCTAGAAGACGGATGGAGGACTGACCGCAAGTAAAGTAAAGTATTGGTTCTTTTTGTCTATTGCCATATATATCTCTAGTTAGCGTCCACAGAGATTCCTGGACTGTTACCATATGGACAGATGGACAATGGGTCAATAACTCTCAAAATGTATATGGTTTGACAAATATTTCTTTTGATGTGAATATATTACTCTAGGAAGACATTTGTATTTGTGCTGTTCTAAGTTCCTATTTATCAGCCTATTTTGAGCAGGAGGTACAGGTTAACACTCCCTATTATTCTGTTGTATGGGTATCTGTGGCCCTCATTTTCCTTAGGCATAAGGCCATAAGACATATAAGAGTATAGTTACAACATAAATAGATATGTGGATATAATTTGTTTTAATAAGAGCTGGTTATTGACTCTTAAGTTTTATATTATATACCCACTGATGAGAAGTCCTAAGTAAAAAGGGAATAGAGGGGAAAGAGAAAAAAAGGGAAGGTAGTGGCTGTCTCTCATACAGAATAATCTTCATGTTGCTTTCTAGGAATACCTAGGGTAAATAGATCTTAGACATAGATAGGGAATCTTTTTCTTAAGGTAAATTGAAAATTCCTATGAGAAGTTGTAAGAGTACTGGAATTGTATAATGAAAATATTGGTTTTCAGGTAACTGTTGCTGATTGTGAAGTATCCATAATTTCAAGGGAAGGGGTAAAGATAGCTCTGTTTATGCTATAAGTCTGTGAACTCCTAGTATTTAGAGTAGAGTACTCCCTGGATAGGCCACTCTTATTTATTTTTATTTTTTTTCCCCTCTTCTTTCTTTAGCCACACTTGAGCCCGTGGGGGCTTCATCCACACATTCACGTGCACTCTCTTTTTCTTTTTTTTTTTCATCTCTTTCTTCTTACTTTCCCTTCTAACTTTTTTTTACCACTGACCATTCCCATAACGTGGGGAATTGAATATTAGTCTAACACTAATTTATTTAAATAAACACATTTAACGCACCCAATTAATACACATGATAATTGATGTGACTGTAGTATCACCAGTGGTTCTATAACAGGGTTGCTAGAATTTACAAGTATATGGATAAATTTATATTTTCAACTAAGAACTCTTCGCCTAATATGCCGGTTAAACAGAGAGATAAAAAAATGGCGAAACGTGGTGAGCAGACACTAGAAACATCACAAACACAGAGTGAGGTACAGATTGATATGCAGGAACTTGTAACACAAATCACTAAGGTAATTACGCCACAATTGGACAGCATGAAAACAGAGATTAAGCAGGATCTAAACAGTCTTACGGCGGAAGTAAGGCAATTTTCTACAAGGCTTCTAGAAGTAGAGACCAGAATCTCTGAGATTGAGGACAAACTAAATATAGCAGAACCTATCAGTGCCGAATACAATAGGAGAATGGATAAATTACAGAACAGGGTGGAGGATCTGGAAGACCGATCCAGACGTAATAATCTCAGAATTATCGGTCTTCCAGAAGATAATAACTATCTGGATTTGATGCATTTTGCCACAGTTATTCTCCCCCAGAGCCTTGGAATCAATATTGATATACCAGTACCGATAGAGAGGGTACACAGAACAGGTCCAGTTCGTTACACGAAAAAAGATAACATCTCTGCTAGGCCTATAGTATTAAAGTTCTTAAATTTCCAGGACAAAGTGCACTTTCTTAGGCAGTACAGGAAAACATATACACTGATGATAGATCATCATAAAATCTTGATATTTCAAGATTTCTCCAGTGAGACGGCAGCAAGGCGGAAGGAGATGTCGCCATTCTGTTCTAAGTTACTTAATGCAAATTTTAATGTCAAGATGATATACCCGGCCAAGCTAGTATTAACAATAGAAGGGTCACAAGTTGTTTTTAATACTAGTGATGAGGCCCAGGTTTTTTGTAAGGAACAGGGTATACAATGAATAGGGGGCCCTAAGATTAGATACTCAGAGTATGTTAAATCTGGTAACATTGCTCCGGAACTGTATGTTGGTTAGAGGTATATTTAGGTACATTTGTTACAGGGTTTTGTTTTTCTCCACTTCTTTGTTTTTTTTTTTTGTTTTTTTTTTTCTCTCTTCCCCCTTCTTCTCGGTTCCTCTCTGTCTTCTCCCTCCGTCCCCCGCTTCTGTGGTAAGCTATTCGGGCTTCCGGTTTTAGTATTATGGCTGTCAGGAAAGAGTTGGATATGAACTCTTTAAATTTACTGTCCTGGAATGTAGGCGGGATAACCTCGCCAATAAAGAGGAAAGCCATCATTAAACAATTAGGCGTGCATAAACCTGACCTTGCAATGCTACAAGAAATTCATTTAAAAGACTCAGAAATAATGAAATTAAAAATGAAGTGGGTGGGAGAAGTTATTGCTATCCCCGGGGAGAATAGGAAGAAAGGACTAGCAATTTTGGTCAATAAACAACTAGCTTACGAGATGGTAGGCTTGGAGGAGGACATGGGAGGTAGATTCCAAATATTTAAAGTAAGAATTAACTCAATCCTATTTGTAATTTGTAATGTATATGGCCCTAACACAGTAGATAGTCAATTTTGGAATGGTATTGCAGATAAACTGTTGGAATACATTGGACAAAACTTAATAATTGTGGGGGACCTGAATCTCACGCCTGTTCCTAATCTGGACAGAGCGGGAAGGAGGGATTTATTTAGGAGGGACACGAAATCTCGGATATTCCAACAATTTTGTTCTAAACTTGGGGTGAGGGATATCTGGAGGGTCCAACATCCTGATACCAAGGCATATACATGTATGTCCCCTGGTTATCAGAGTCTATCTAGAATAGACATGTTTCTAATAGCAGAGCCTTTGGTGGGTCTGGATTGCAAGACTGACATTAAAGATATTGTCCTGTCAGATCATGCAATTATCTCGCTGGAATTTGGTCGCAATGCATTCAAAAAAGGGGGTAATAATAGGCTTTTTTTTCCCAACTACTTAGTTGCAAATAGTCAATTTCAGAATTTTTTAAAAAGTAAATGGGCAGAATATCATAGCACTAATAAGGATTATTTGGATAAAACAGAAATTTATTGGGAAGCAGCAAAAGCTGTACTTAGAGGACATATTAAAGCATATTTGTGTAGACTCAAGAAAAAATCTAGGCAAAGAGAGTTGCAGCTTTCAAATACAGTAAAAAATATGTATAATGCCTATATCGCTACTAGATCCAACGGGAATTGGAATAGATATATTGATGCAAAAACCCAGCGGGATATTTTCTTAAAACAAAAGGCTACACAAGAGGGGTTAAAACAAAAAGCCCTATATAGAGGGTTTGCTGGAAGGGCCGCCAAATATTTGGCTAGAATCACTAAGCCAAAAGCTAGTAATTTAATAGCAGCCATTAGGCAGAATGGGAGTAGATTCACGCAGACAGAAGAAATTAAAGACGTTTTTTACAATTATTTTCAGGGTATATATAATGCAGAATCCTGTAGTCACGCAGATAGGGAAGCATTCTGGTCCAGGTTAATGCTACCTAGAGTCTCGCAGGAAGACATACAAGATTTAAATTCACCTATTACAGAGCAAGAAATAAATTCGGCTATTAAACAAGCAAAACTCAATAAAGCCTCAGGACCAGATTGTCTCCCTGCGGAGTTTTACAGAATATTGCAGGAAGAGGTGACTCCAACATTATGTAGTCTGTTTAATAAATATTATAGTGCACAAGTAAAATGTTCTAAATATTTCACTGCATCTAATGTGGTGCTTATCTTGAAGAAAACAAAGGACCCAGAGCTGGTAGATTCTTACAGACCTATATCACTTTTAAATTCAGACTATAAGTTTTTAACATCAATTATAGCTAACAGATTACAACCATTGCTTAAAGGCATTATACATGAGAACCAAGTAGGTTTTATGCAGGGGAGAAATCCAGTCAAAAATCTACGGAAGACCATGATTATTCTGGACTATCTCTGGAATAAATCAAGTGAAAAGAACAGGAAAGGGCTAGATGCTGCGATCATATCCTTAGATGCTGAGAAAGCATTTGACTACATAAGTTGGAGTCACTTATTCACAACAATAGATAATTTTGGGTTTGGAGGGCACTTTAGTAATTTCATTCAATCAATATATAGTAATCCAGTCTCGGCCCTCATTATAAACAATGCATCTACAGATTTTATCTCTCTCACTAGAGGCACAAGGCAAGGCTGCCCATTATCCCCGCTTTTATTTAATATTTCACTTGAACCATTGGCCATAATGCTACGGGATCAATTACACGGCATTAGTATTGGGGAACATAGGTTTACACTCTCGTTGTATGCAGATGATCTTCTGGTTTTTTTAGATAACCTAGAAAGCAATTTGCCAAAGCTCACAATGATTATGTGACTTTTTGGCTTAGTTTCGGGTTATAAAATCAATTTTACCAAATCCGAACTATTATGGATAACGAAACCGGCGAAAAGTAGCATGAAACATCCCTTTAAGGAAACCAAATCTATAAATTATTTAGGTATAGCTTTGAGTAATAACCCAATGGAGTGGTATGATATGAATATCCCAATTTGCCTGAAGCAATGCAGAAACAATTAGAAAGCTGGATCAACCTCCCGATCTCACTTATATCACGTATTATGTTAATAAAAACAATACTATTCCCTAAAATTCTGTATCTTTTACAGAACATTCCTGTGATGCTTAAAAATAAGGATATAGTGAAATTTAATCAAATGTGTTCTAAGTTTATATGGAAAGGGGGGAAGCCGAGGATTGCTCTGATAAGACTAATGAATGACAATATGGCAGCTGGACTATCATTCCCTAACATCAAATACTATAACTGGGCCGCTCTACTCAAATACGCCATTGATTGGATCACTGGGAAAGAATATGTTACTCTATATCAGTTTGAGTCTAGTATTATTGCCCCATTTAATTTGAATGCTTTGCTACATTGTTCACTGAGGGAATTGCCCGGGAATGTTGACAATTTTATGACGTTTAAGAATGTTGTCTGGGCATGGCAAAAATTTTGTATAGAAATTCGGGTTAATCCCAAAGCAACTGAATTTTTAACAATACAGGGCAATCCCAAATTCCAACCAGGACATGATCATAAAGTCTTCCAGGGCTGGCAAGAGAGGGGTTTAATATATGTCAAACAGCTCTTATTAGCAGATGGTGTAATTGACTCATTTCACTCTATCTGTGCCAAGTATGGAATACAAAGTAAGGATTTTTTCGCTTATCTTCAGATCCAGCACTACTTAGCAGAGTTGCAAAAACAATATAAACCAACTTGGTCTACGGGCCCGTTAGCAACTGGAATAAAAATATATCAAGCAGGAAGATTTTCAATCTCAACTTTTTATAAGATATTGAATGCTAATAATAAATTAAGACAAATTGCATATATTCAGTTAACATGGTCAAAATATTTCCCAGATCTAGATGTAACAGATATACAGGGTAGTCTCCAAGTAATTAATGATTCTTGGGTCCCCACAGCATGGCGTGAGTCACATTTAAAAATTCTATACAATGTATATATCACCCCTAAGAAAATGTCTGTGTGGTCTAAGAATGTGCATTTATGTTCAAGATGTAGCAGAGAGAGAGCAGATATACTACACTGTTTGTGGATATGTCCTAAGATATCACAATTTTGGGGTAAAGTATTTTACTGGATCAAACAGATAGTTAACGCTAGAATAAGTATAGGCCCCCAAGATATTGTGTTTTTACTTAGATATTCAGTGAGATGTAAGGAATATAAACTTATAAACACATTACTAATATTAGCTCGTAACCTTATCTTCAAAAACTGGAAAGCAGTATATGCGCCCAAATTTTCAGAATTCAAGAAAGCAGTTATTATGCAAATAATAATGGAACAATATAATATTCAAATTTCAAATAATGAACAGATACAGGCGTTTTTTCTCAAATGGGAAGGAATAATTAAATCTCTCCCGATTAATATTCAAACCCAAGTGGTTAAGCCATTGAGTAATTCGAGTTTTGTTCTTCAAAATATTTTTGCAGGTCATTTTCCCGGGTGGTGGTCAGGTGGCACTGATAATTCAGTGGGGTGGGTGGAGGGGGGAGAAGAAGAATAGAGAAGGTCCTTTCTTTTTTTTTTTTTTTTTTTTTTTTTCCTTCTTTGTCTTTTTGTTTCTTTTATTCTGAATATATCGATGTGACGTTTATGGAATAATGAATGAAATTTACATGATTCGCCCTGTGGTTATTTTATATTAGACTGCGAATGTAACATAACTTAAGATAAGAAATGCTCTGTTTCCTGTATATAAGATTTCAAGGAGGACCTGGTTTTGGTCCCAATATATGACTTAATATATCACAGCTATTCATTTTATGTGTTTTTGAATTGTAGGAATGACCAATTTGTTTTAAAAGCTGTAAGAATCTCTGTTTAAGTTGTTCGTGCACTTGGAAATTAATAAAAAATATGTTTAAAAAAAAATGAAAAACAAAATGTGGAAACAAATCCAGACAATCACATTGTCTGATTTTGAAATAATTTATTTGCATATTATGGTGGAAAATGAGTATTTGGTCACCTACAAACAAGATTTCTGGCTCTCACAGACCTGTATCTTCTTCTTTAAGAGGCTCCTCTGTCCTCCACTCATTATCTGTATTAATGGCACCTGTTTGAACTTGTTATCAGTATAAAAGACACTTGTCCACAACCTCAAACCGTCACACTCCAAACTTCACTATGGTGAAGACCAAAGAGCTGTCGAAGGACACCAGAAACAAAATTGTAGACCTGCACCAAGCTGGGAAGACTGAATCTGCAATAGGCAAGCAGCTTGGTGTGAAGAAATCAACTGTGGGAGCAATAATTAGAAAATGGAAGACATACAAGACCACTGATAATCTCCCTCGATCTGGGGCTCCACGCAAGATCTCACCCTGTGGGGTCAAAATGATCACAAGAATGGTGAGCAAACATCCCAGCACCACACGGGGGGGCCTAGTGAATGACCTGCCGAGAGCTGGGACCAACGTAACAAAGGCTACCATCAGTAACACACTACGCCGCCAGGGACTCAGATTCTGCAGTGCCAGATGTGTGCCCCTGCTTAAGCCAGTACATGTCCAGGCCCATCTGAAGTGTGCTAGAGAGAATTTGGATGATCCAGAAGCGGATTGGGAGAATGTCATATGGTCAGATGAAACCAAAGTAGAACTATTTGGTAGAAACACAACTCGTCGTGTTTGGAGGAGAGAGAATGCTGAGTTGCAACCAAAGAACACCATACCTACTGTGAAGCATGGAGGTGGCAACATCATGCTTTGGGGCTGTTTCTCTGCAAAGGGAACAGGACGACTGATCCGGGTACATGAAAGAATGAATGGGGCCACTTATTGTGAGATTTTGAGTGCAAACCTCCTTCCATCAGCAAGGGCATTGAAGATGAAATGTGGCTGTGTCTTTCAGCATGACAATGATCCCAAACACACCTCCCGGGCAAAGAAGGAGTGGCTTCGTAAGAAGCATTTCAAGGTCCTGGAGTGGCCTAGCCAGTCTCCAGATTTCAACCCCATAGAAAATCTTTGGAGGGAGTTGAAAGTCCGTGTTGCCCAGCGACAGCCCCAAAACATCACTGCTCTAGAGGAGATCTGCATGCAGGAATGGGCCAACATACCAGCAACAGTGTGTGACAACCTTGTGAAGACTTACAGAAAACGTTTGACCTCTGTCATTGCCAACAAAGGATATAGAACAAAGTATTGAGATGAACTTTTGATATTGACCAAATACTTATTTTCCACCATAATTTGCAAATAAATTCTTTCCAAATCAGACAATGTGATTGTCTGGATTTGTTTCCCCATTTTGTCTCTCATAGTTGAAGTATACCTATGATGAAAATTACAGGCCTCTCTCAACTTCTTAAGTGGGAGAACTTGCACAATTGGGTGGATGACTAAATACTTTTTTGCCCCACTGTATATTTATATATATATATATATATATATATATATATATATATATATACTAGTACTAAAGCCCGTGTACACGGGCCATTTTTTTCAGAACAGCGGTCCCACCCCTTGCTCTCTCCCCCCTTTCTTTTGCTCTCTCTTCCCCCCTCTCTTTTGCTTTCTTTCCCCCCTCTCTTTTGCTTTCTCTCCCCCCTCTCCTTTGTTCTCTCTCTCCCCTCTTTTGCTCTCTCTCTCCCCTCTTTGGCTCTCTCCATCCTTTCTTTTGCTCTCTCTCCC
This sequence comes from Bombina bombina, assembly GCF_027579735.1. Lineage (NCBI taxonomy): Eukaryota > Metazoa > Chordata > Amphibia > Anura > Bombinatoridae > Bombina > Bombina bombina. The sequence goes on along the minus strand of NC_069504.1, from coordinate 468,120,353 downwards.
CCCTCTTTGGCTCTCCCCCCCCCTCTTTGGCTCCCCCCCCTCTTTGGCTCTCCCCCCCCCCTCTTTGGCTCTCTCCCCTCTTTTGCTCTCTCTCCTCTTTGGCTCTCTCTCTCCCCTCTTTGGCTCCCCCCCCTTTGGCTCTCTCTCCCCCCTCTTTGGCTCTCTCTCCCCCCCTCTTTGGCTCTCTCTCCCCCCTCTTTGGCTCTCTCTCCCCCCTCTTTGGCTCTCTCTCTCCCCCCTCTTTGGCTCTCCCCTCCCCTTTGGCTCCCCCCTCCCCTTTGGCTCCCCCCCTCTTTGGCTCTCCCCCCCCCCTCTTTTGCTCTCCCCTCCCCTCTTTGGCTCTCTCCCCCCTCTTTTGTTCTCTCCCCCCCTCTTTGGCGCTCTCCCCCCCTCTTTGGCTCTCTCCCACCCTCTTTGGCTCTCCCCCCCCCTCTTTGGCTCTTCCCCCCCCCTCTTTGGCTCTCTCTCCCCCCTCTTTGTCTCCATCCCCTCTTTTGCTCTCCTCTTTGGCTCTCTTTCCTCTTTGGCTCTCTCTCTCCCCCCCTCTTTGGCTCTCCCCCCCTTTAGCTCTCTCCCCCCCCTTTGGCTCTCTCTCCCCCCCCCTCTTTGGCTCTCTCTCCCCCCTCTTTGGCTCTCTCTCCTTTTTGGCTCTTTTTCCTCTTTGGCTCTCTCTCTCCCCCCTCTTTGGCTCTCCCCCCCTTCTCTTTGGCTCTCCCCCCTTCTCTTTGGCTCTCTTCCCCCCCTTCTCTTTGGCTCTCCCCCCCCCTTCTCTTTGGCTCTCTCTCCCCCCCCTTCTCTTTGGCTCTCTGCCCCCCCTTCTCTTTGGCTCTCTGCCCCCCCTTCTCTTTGGCTCTCTGCCCCCCCTTCTCTTTGGCTCTCTGCCCCCCCTTCTCTTTGGCTCTCTGCCCCCCCCCCTTCTCTTTGGCTCTCTGCCCCCCCCCCTTCTCTTTGGCTCTCTGCCCCCCCTTCTCTTTGGCTCTCTGCCCCCCCCCTTCTCTTTGGCTCTCTGCCCCCCCCCCCCTTCTCTTTGGCTCTCTCCCCCCCCCTTCTCTTTGGCTCTCTGCCCCCCCTTCTCTTTGGCTCTCTGCCCCCCCCTTCTCTTTGGCTCTCTGCCCCCCCCTTCTCTTTGGCTCTCTGCCCCCCCCTTCTCTTTGGCTCTCTGCCCCCCCCTTCTCTTTGGCTCTCTCCCCCCCCCCCTTCTCTTTGGCTCTCTGCCCCCCCTTCTCTTTGGCTCTCTGCCCCCCCCGCCTTCTCTTTGGCTCTCTGCCCCCCCCCACCTTCTCTTTGGCTCTCTGCCCCCCCTTCTCTTTGGCTCTCTGCCCCCCCCTTCTCTTTGGCTCTCTGCCCCCCCCTTCTCTTTGGCTCTCTGCCCCCCCTTCTCTTTGGCTCTCTGCCCCCCCCTTCTCTTTGGCTCTCTGCCCCCCCTTCTCTTTGGCTCTCTGCCCCCCTTCTCTTTGGCTCTCTGCCCCCCCCTTCTCTTTGGCTCTCTGCCCCCCCCTTCTCTTTGGCTCTCTGCCCCCCCTTCTCTTTGGCTCTCTGCCCCCCCTTCTCTTTGGCTCTCTGCCCCCCCTTCTCTTTGGCTCTCTGCCCCCCCCCTTCTCTTTGGCTCTCTGCCCCCCCCCCCTTCTCTTTGGCTCTCTGCCCCCCCCTTCTCTTTGGCTCTCTGCCCCCCCTTCTCTTTGGCTCTCTGCCCCCCCCCCCCTTCTCTTTGGCTCTCTGCCCCCCCCTTCTCTTTGGCTCTCTGCCCCCCCCCCCTCCTGCTCCCTCTCTGGCTCTGTCTTCGCGGGACCCCGCCCGACCACGCCCCATCGCGGCAACACCCGCCCTCACAGCTGTTGAGTAGCTTGCGCTCCCTATCTCACAGCTGCTTGTATGCTGTGTACCTCGCGCTCCCAATCTGTCAGCTGTCAGCTATGCCGAGGTGCGCGAGAATAGAATCTAAGGCCAAGTGTTTGTCTGTACTGCGCATGACGGCTTCAGACAAACACTTGTCTTTTATAATATAGGATATATACACACACTTGTTTGTGTGTCTGTAACTGAAAATTATGTATTGCCTTATTAAATTTAAGAATATGGACGCTTTCTAAAAAAAAATAAAAAAAAATTTCAGTGTGAACCATTGCGGAAAACATTTAAACCTATCATTTTTTTCTCTCCTGTTTTAGTGAAGGTTTGACATGTTTTTCATTTATGTGTTAATTTATTAGTTATTTTTATTTTTTATTATAAATTTATTTCAGATTATTTAAAATAATCTTTCAGTTGTCTTTATAGTGTATATGTCCTAGTTACAATCATTGAGCTTTAGCACAGATGGGAGATTTAGCCAGTAAATGGTCATATCGCTACATACCCCACATTTTCACTCATTGTTATTGATTAGTGGGAAGTTCCTAAATCATTGATTTAACTGTAAATGGCATTATTTATAATTCCCTTAGAATTTTGGGGATCAAACTATATGTGTGGGGTCTATTAGTAGTAATTATTAAATTAAACATCAAAAAAGTTTAATCTATTCAGGGGCAATATTAACAAACACTATTTATTTTGCTGTATGTGGTTCCAGTAAATAAAATGCAGTACTTTTGGTAAATACATTCCCATTTCAAGCACAGAGAGCTGAAACAATGCACTTACCAGATGATTTGAAACGGTGCTTCAGATGGCAAAAAAGCATCTTAAAGGGATATATATATACACCTAAAATACAAAATGTCTTTGTTTTCTTGGTATCCTTTGTTGAAAAGCAGGAAGCGCGCACATGTCTGCAGCACTATGGCAGCAGTTCTTTAAGAATATTTTACATAGATTTACAATAGCACTCGATGGCAACACTTTTTCCTCACATGTTGTGCTCAAGACTTGTGCACGCTATCTACCTGAGTATCTCTTCAACAAAGAATACAATGAGATCTAACCAAATTTTATAATAGATTTAAATTGTTTTTTTTTTTTTATTTTTTTATTCCCTGTCTAAATCACAAAAAAATATTCGGGGTTTTATGTCCCTTTCTCCTTGGCTCTCCAGCTTTACTAGCTCCCATGTTATTCTACCCAGCCCATTCACTTAAAATGATGGTAGATGCTAAGCTTTACCAGTGCAATAAATGCAGGGGACTTTCAGTCGTGAAGTATAAGAAACTGGGGAGTTTATGCCAAGCCAATTGCAGAACGCTATTTTTTCAATGAGGTGATGTTTTCACCTCTTAGCCAATAGCTGTGCTAGCCGTTCAACATTATACTATATGGCTAGCACGCTATTAGCTAAGAGGTAGAAACATCACCGTCTTGGAAAAATAGCACTTGACAACTGAGACTGCTTAGGCTTCCAACATGTCCAACGTAAATATACGTTATGCGGTACATTGGGCTTTCCACTGCATGACGTAGATCTATGGAGTTAAAGTCAGCTCCAGTTTAACTAAACATGGGCTTGGTGGTTACAGACATACGTTTCTCCTCTTTGGCTCAATTGCGTTGTTCAGCTGCATATCAGTAGTACATTGCTGCTTTTAAGCTGCTTTTTACTGAAATGAACCCTTTCACTACCGGGACTTTCAGAGAAAAACTTGCCGAAAATACCGGAGAATTTTTAGCATTTTTGCATTTTTTAGCATTTAAACAGAAATAGAACCTTGTTTTTTTTTCATTTACCTGTCAAAACTATATATATATATATATATATATTTATTTATATATATATATATAATGTGTATATATATATATATATATATATATATATATATATATATATATATATATATATATATATATATATATATATATATATATATATATAAAATTTAAGAAGACAACCCAAGGAATTTATCTAAGCCCATTATATTTCATGCCACCATTTCCATGCCAAATATGATCAAATATATATTTTTTAACTTTTTCATAAACTTTGGGTTTATCACTGAAATTATTTATATACCGCTTGTGCAATCATGGCACAAATGGTTGTAAAAGCTTCTCTGTGATCCCCTTTGTTCAGACATAGCAGACATATATGGCTTTGCAATTGCTTTTTGGTAATTAGAAGGCCACTAATTGCATCTGCACACCACACTTCTATTATTCCTGGCAGTGAAGGGGTTAATTAGGTAGATTGTAAGGTTAACTTTAGTTTAGAGATTACCCTCCCACCTGACACTTCCCACCCACCCCATGATCCCTACCTGATACCTCCCAAACAACTCTCTTCCCTCCCTCACCCCCAACTAGTCACCCCCATCTTAGGTACTGGCAGACAGTCTGCCAATGTGAAAATTTAAGGCTCCCTCCCCCTGTTTTCTGCAGTATAGGATCACCCCTTATCCTCCAACCTCTCTGATCCCTCCTAAACAGCAAACTAACCCTTCCCCCCAACTAGTGCCCACCATCTTAGGTACTGGTGGCAACTGTCTGCCAGTACCTATAAACCACTTTTTTTAAATATATATATATTTATTTATTAATTTTGTATTATAGTGTAGTGCCCCCCTCTTCCTTTATTTATCTGTTTGTTGGGCCATCCCACATCTGTTGCCTCCCTTCGCCCTCCCCCCCACCGCTGCTGCTAGAATAATAAGCTATGATATATACATTTTCACACAAAATAGGTACATCAGAAAGTTCAAAATGTAAAATGCAAGTTAAACTTTTATTTCACTTGTGATGCTTGAACACCTTCATATTAAATAGATTTTTGAATACTATTTTTAGCAAATGGCCTATGCTCAAGCTTATTCTTCAACTCTACTGCCCTACTTATTTACAGTGTGAACAGTTTTTTCACCATCAAGATGACAGTAAAAAAAATAATTGAAGAATAACTATTCACAGAGCACCTAGTATGATCCAATTAAATTGGAAAAGACAAAACATGATGTAGGAGTATTGAAAATGAGGACCTTAACCATGGGAAGTAAAGACTCTTCTCTGCAGTTCGATAACAGCATTGTTTTTACAACAGAATACACCAATCAGTTTTCTGATATAGTTGGAATATTGAAGAAAAATTTGTCAATATTAAGTGGTGATAATATTCTGCAAAATTATGTTTCTAACTGCAGATTTGTGTCCAAAAAGCCTGTAACTTTGGCCACTAAGCTAGCTCCCAGTATGGTTACGAGTAATGTTATTAATAGGGGAGAGAATTGGCTAAAGAAATCTGGCTGTTTCAAATGCGGAGCAAGAACATGTTTGACATGTGATATTATGGAAAGGGCCACTACATTTAGATCTACAGTAGATGGACAGGAGTACAATATTTCATTTTATGCCAACTGCAAAACTAAATTCGCAGTGTATTTGTTGGAATGCAAGTTTTGCAAAATCCAATATGTAGGAAAAACGACGAGGGAGGTCAATGTGAGGGTAAGAGAACATGCTAATGATATTACAAACTATTGTAAAGACTCCACAGTGGCAAGGCACTTTAACCTATTTCATTTTACTAATGAAGAAAATTTTAGGGTTAAAATTATTGATGTGGCAAAGGTCCCTTTCAGAGGTGGGAATAGGTACAAAATTTTGGACAGGAAGGAGTTATACTGGATTTACCAACTTAAAACCAGAATTCCTGATGGCCTAAACCTTGAATGGGACATAAGCTACTTCATATAATTATTAAAAAGCCCAGAAAAAGCTATTAAAAAGCTAGCATCTTGTATGAGGATAGTCTTACTATAGCTAAATAAAATAAAAGACAATAAAATAAAAGACAAAATATACTATAAGAAGGAAACATGTAGCAATGCGACAAGTACCTTTTGGTTCCATATGTAAAGAATTGTTTTTTAAAAATTTCCTACTAAAAAATACAGTTTATTACAAAAATTATCTAGATATATCTTAGTATCAAAAATAGTTCATGTCTGTTGTGGATCCATATTGTATATACCATAACATTTATAATAACATCTATAAAAACTTATTAAATATAATTCCCCAGAAGTTATGAATAGGGGATACGAGAAATAATTAATTACTCAGATACCATCATGATTAAAGGTCATTTTCCAAAGCAGCCCTGCAAATAAAATAAAATACAATAATTGTTCTTTCTATTTTGATTCAGTTTTAATGTATATTGGATAATGTACACTGTAGCATATTTTATGTTAAATACATATACTTTTAATGTTTGTTTGTTTCACATTAAGGGGTTAAATATGCAATTAATATGTCCCAGTATAAGAGGGCCATGTTTAGGAACACCTGTAGTCTCTGATGAAGCGCCACTAGGGGGCGTGAAACGCGTCAGACGTTCTTTCCATGTCACACTTGTTTTGCCTGTAAGAGAATAAAGTGAGTTTTTTTTTAATTTAATGCTGGTGCTGCCTTTTCTATTTTATACACCTAGTCTGAAGAGCTGAGAAAATGTTGAAGTAAAATATAGATTCATTAAAACATGTTCTAATTCAAGGAGAGAGAAAAATCTATCACAACATCAAAAATTGTAGAATGTAACAGATCTGTACTCGCCCCTCACCACATGTGAGTTGAGACACATTTCCATTATAATTAATAAAGCAGAATCTATAGTGCAAATACTCACCTTTCTGTGCATAGAACAAAGGTAATAAAATCATCAGAAATTCTGCATGCTTGGCTTAAATCCTGACCACACCTCTAAAACATAGCCAGTCACATGTCACATCTGATCACCAAGTCACATGTCATTCTATCCAGAGAGAGAGTCACCATAATAAAGCAGACTTGGGAATATTTTACAAGTTCAAACATTTATGTAAACTGATTTTTATTTGTATTACAGATGGAATTATTGTTTTTCCACATTGCTAGCAGTTACTTTTTGATATGTGAGCACAACAATAGATATTAATGGCAGGAACACCCACTAAACATCCGTGGGAAATTAATTTATGCTTAATGGATTTATAACATGAGCTTATCTTCTCTACAAAGCCCCTTTAAAACCTCACAAGCTTCTACTAATCTAGCTCAATATTTGAATTGATCAGGAAAAAAAAAAACAACAAAGGGTAGAAAATTGTGACCTTCACTTGCAAGTAACTAGCTTGGAATAGCTGCATCTGATAAACAGGTCATTGGGTTCTTCTATGAGAACTGTTAACCAAGCTGTGGCTACAGTGGTGAATGTTTTGGGAAGGAATTGACATGGCATCAAGCTGGTAAAGAGTATATTCTACATCCCTGCTCTGCAACAGTTAATACATTGCTTCCATGTACTGCCATAAATGTAAATTAGTGTAATAATTGCCAAAGAACACAGTTTAATATTCAACAAGACAATGGAAAAGACAAAACTAATATTTGATTTTGAATAAAATTGAAATTTAGTAATAAACTTTTTTTTTTTGCAATTTTACCCAAACCTGCTTTTTGAATGTGTAAGGGGCTGGAAACGGTGTTTCAGTATGGAGATGAGGTTAAATAAGATGCTGATGTGGTGGTTTAATGAAGTTGCTGGTATGAAGCAGACTGCACAGTAAGCAAGAAGTTGGGACTTGCAAGTCAAGACTTGGTGACTATGTACAGATAGGGACAAATATAATAAATAATCCTAAAATAATCATCCTACCAAAAAAAAAATTCCAGGGGTCTTGGGCTCAGGGTTTAACGAAAAAAGGGGAGGGGGTTACAGATGCAGTGGATATTACACGGCATAGAGCTCTGCCAAAAAAAGCAACTTGTGCCATATTTAAGGATCCTATAGCAGATTTCTAAGAATAGAAGCGAGAGAACACAACCAGCCATGCGTTATTAAACAGACAGCTGATAAAAATATAAACAGACAGTTACACTGTTATAAACAGAGGCTAACAAACATGATACAGACACAAGGAAACTACACACAGCATTTCTTTATTTTATTCATTTCAAAATGGTAAATAGTTCATGTTCATAATAACAGTATATGTATAGATCTATAGAGTATCTATCTCCATACACTGTGAGCTGTACGGTTCCTGCACAACTGGCAGTGAGTTTGCTGCATGTGTCAGGCTGCAGATGGGAGGTGAAGGGTTCCACTGCTCCCATAGAGGGACAGTACTTTCGGGACGGCTCTCCAGGGTCCTATCTCTCCTGTCTCTCCATTTGCACATTTTCTTTTCTAGTCAGTCTACATTCAAACCACTGATACTGCATCTTAGCGATCCCACATCTTGCAATTTACTGCCAGAAATCCCATTTCTGCATCCGAAATAACCGAGTGCTGTTGTTGCCATCCGTTTGCTGCTCCTCCACTCCCTGCAGAGCTCCGCGCCTTGTTTCGCCTCTGATCACACGGACTAAGTTACCTACTCCTGCGCCCTGTTATCCTCCAAACAGAGCGGAACTGGCTGCGTGCTATGGGGGATCCGCCAGCTCTCTGTCTTCTGTTACTTTCCTCCCTGGTGTGCGGTGAGTACTTTAAGACTCCTCTGAAACTATGCTGATTGTTATTAGTATTAATTGAGAGCTAATTACCAGTGATGCAAGCGCATTATTCACATGCTATGATTTGTTTTTAACCAGATTTATATTGTGTTGGACAAAGAATCAGTTTACCTAATAAATGGCTCACATGGATGGGCTATTTGCACTTTTTCTGCAGACGCCTTTGTATAATCTCTAAGTGCCCTTTCCTTTTCTTTTACGTTATTGGTGTGTGATATATGTTTTGTATTCTACTGAATTGTCTCCTGTAATTTCACGAACTAAATCTATATAGAGATACAAATAATCTTTCCTAGAAACACTCTGAATAATATGTTTCTATTTATTGTTTCATATTAAAGTGTTTCCAGGAAAGTTGTTCTTTTTAAATACCTTTATAAGTAACAGTTTAAATTACAGTAGTTGCATACTGGGGGGCTAAATGCAAACAGATCATTTTGTTCTAGAAATATATTTGTAACTAGATGGTCACAGATACATATCTAATGAATATACTGCACTTAATTTATTTACACTACATGTTATCTCTGTACACTGACCATTAACAGAATGTTCTGCATAAAATGAAACTAATACAGTACAATAGATATAGTAATATGTTCACTGTTCTATACAATTATGTGTTCACTTATAACAAACATACCATGTCATGCTGTTGTTGAATATCTGTTTACTAATGTCATATACTATTCTTTATATATATATATATATATATTTATATATATATATATATATATATATATATATATATATATATATATATATATATATATATATATATATATATATATATATATATATATGTACATACACACACACTTTATTGCATTGTTTGTTAAGAAGGTATTGCTATGAAAGAAGAAGCCTAGCGAGTATATTTTGATAACGATCTGAACATGATTAGTAAAAAAAAGACTCATATGAACTACATTTTGCACTAGTCCAAGTATTCTCTGATTATAGCTGCAAAGGTTATTATGCACTGACCATTTCTAGTATGTATAATAAGTAATAATAATGATAAGACAACACGTGTCAGTATTTTATTGTATGGATCTTATTGATACATAATATTACTACCTTAGTCGATGTAGAACATGCATTTTATGCAAATAGAATTGTTGCTCTAAACAAGGTTGCTAAATATGTTGACATCCATACCGATGGACTTACAATTTCTATAGTAGATAAATATCCTGGGTATTCTGTACAGATGAGTAGCATTATATTATCACTTATTTATGTTCCTTAGTTATGTTGCATATTTATACAAAGATAATGAATGTAATGTGTTGATTGATATCATTAACATGCTGTAAACCAATGGATTAAGAAAGCTGTTTTTAAGGACATGAAACTTTTTTTTTTTTCTATCGTGGTTCATTTTAGCAAACAATTTTAAACAACTTTCCACATTATTTTTATTATCAAATTTGCTTCATTCTCCTCATATCCTTTGTTGAAGGAGCAGTAATGCACTACTGGGAGCTAGCTGAACACATCAGGTAAGCCGCCAATGGCAAGAGGCATATATGTGCAGCTACCAATCAGCAGCTAACTCACTGTAGTGCGTTACAGCTCCTGAGCCTACCTAGGTTTGGTTTACAATGAAGTATTCCAAAAGAACAAAGCAAATTTTATAACATAATTAAACTGTAAAGTTGTTTAAAATAGCTTGTTCTGTCTGAATCATAAAAGTTTAATTTTAAATGTTTGAAAGAAAAAAGAGGTCCAATGGCACTAGTGATATCATATGTACGTATGGCTGCACCCTAGATATAGTAGCAGCTAATTAGTATAATACAAAGGAGGGGAGGAGATGCTGTGTATTACATAATGTGTGCAAAAAGAAAGAGAATGGAGAGAACCATTCAAGAATACACACCTAGCACTCAATGCAGTAACATGTGAGTCATATTATTTAATACATAGGTACAAAATGGAGCTTGAAGATCAAATGCCAATTTGGAAGTTAAAACATAACTTTTATTCAAACGCAAAAATAATTAAAATTATGGGATGTGCCATTAAAAATATACAGATTAGAACGGACTACCAATTCTATATAATGTACCAGGTTATAGTATAAATAGTTAAAGGGACACTGAACCCAATTTTTTCTTTTGTGATTCAGATAGAGCATGCAATTTTAAGCAACTTTCAAATTTACTCCTATTATCAATTTTTCTTCTCTTGCTATCTTTATTTGAAAAGGAGGCATCTAAGGTTTTTTTTTTTCGTTCAGAACTCTGGACAGCACTTTTTTATAGGTGGATGAATTTATCCACCAATCAGCTAGGACAACCCAGGTTGTTCACCAAAAATGGGCCGGCATCTAAACTTACATTCTTGCATTTCAAATAAAGATACCAAGAGAATGAAGAAAATTTTGATAATAGGAGTAAATTAGAAAGTTGCTTAAAATGTCATGCTCTATCTGAATCACGAAAGAAAAAATTTGGGTTCAGTGTCCCTTTAAGTCAGTATGATTGGTGCACACAATATTGAAGTACTACAGATTGGATAACAATTGTCAGCTAAATAACTGATTACTCCTAGACCCTATGTATCAAGTTGACCAGAGGGATATAATGATAATAAGAGAGAGTACTCAATTATTCTCAACTTCCTAATGTGAGTAGTGGTAGTGTGTCACATTGGAGGTGGCTATGAAACAATCAAAGTGATATAATGTAACATAAGGAATGAATGTACTATATCTAATCACTTGAATAGCCTGCCTAGTAGTATAGTTTTACCAGGTCTTATAAATGGCTGATGTCCCATACATCTGGAGATAAATACCGGTAACTATATCTAGTTGATAGCTTACTAGTAATTGCTTATATCAATTCCAGAGCTGATTGACCAACCTTGATACTGAATTCAACATGATAACAATGTATCGATATCCTGGGAGCATAGAGTGGAGTATACTGTGCGGTCTTAAATATAGTAATCAGAGTTCTATCGGATGGTGAATGTAATTATCGGTAGGAGTGTTATTTAGACAAATTAGTACTGAATACTGTAGGTAATACTTAGACTCGTTAAATAGCCTCACTACATTTATAAAGTATATAATAGAATCGTGGCAGTGTGCTGGGGATTTAAAGTAAAGTATACTGTGTCATCCCAGTGGTCATAATCAGAGTAGAAATATACAAATGGTATATATAGACGCTATCTGGAGATCTCTAGAATCTATACTGCAGGGGATAGACTCAGGCTTGAAATAGAGACATAGCAGCCACGGTTGTTGAATACTGTGCATAGAATCAAATAATCAGATATGTTATAGACAGAGCTCTAGGGTTAGAGCGTTAACACTAAGTGAAGTACCACATTAACGGTGGGGTACTATCACCTAGATTACAAGTTTTGCGTTAGAGGCTGTGCGGTGCGAACGAGCAGTTTTCCCTCACCGCTCACTTACATGCAGTGCTGGTATTACGAGTTTTCAGAAACTCGTCGTTAAAAGACAAGAAGTGAGCGTTGAGCAAAATTTTGCTCATTACCGCACTCCAATACCAGCGCTGCTTAAGTCAGCGGTGAGCTGCTGTAACATGCTCATGCATGATTTCCCCATAGGAATCAACGGGGAGAGCCGGCTGAAAAAAAGTCTAACGCCTGCAAAAAAGCAGCGTAAAACTCCTTAATGCGCCCCATTGATTCCTATGGGGAAATAAAAGTTATGTCTACACCTAACACCCTAACATGAACCCCGAGTCTAAACACCCCCAATCTTACACTTATTAACCCCTAATCTGCAACCCCCGACATCGCCGACACCTGCATTATATTATTAACCCCTAATCTGCCGCTCCGGACACTGCTGCCACCTACATTATACTTATGAACCCCTAATCTGCTGTCCCCAACATCGCCGACACTTACATTATATTTATTAGCCCCTAATCTGCCACCCCCAATGTCACCGCCACCTACCTACACTTATTAACCCCTAATCTGCTGCCCCAACGTCGCCGCCACTATAATAAACATATTAACCCCTAAACCGCCACACTCCCATTAGTTAAATATTATTAACCCCTAATCTGCCGGCCCTAACATCGCCGCCACCTACCTACATTTATTAACCCCTAATCTGCTGCCCCCAACGTCGCCACCACTATATTAAAGTTATTAACCCCTAAACCTAAGTCTAACCCTAAACCTAACACCCCCTAACTTAAATATAATTTAAATAAATCTAAATAAATATTACTATCATTAACTAAATTATTCCTATTTAAAACTAAATACTTACCTGTAAAATAAACCCTAAGCTAGCTACAATATAACTAATAGTTACATTGTATCTATTTTAGGATTTATTTTTATTTTACAGGCAAGTTTGTATTTATTTTAACTAGGTAGAATAGTTATTAAATAGTCATTAACTATTTAATAACTACCTAGTTAAAATAAAGACAAATTTACCTGTAAAATAAAACCTAACCTAAGTTACACTAACACCTAACACTACACTATAATTAAATAAATTAACTCAATTAAATACAATTACCTACATTAAATTAAATTAGCTAAAGTACAAAAAAACAAACACTAAATTACAGAAAATAATAAATACATTACAGAAATTTAAACTAATTACACCTAATTTAATAGCCCTATTAAAATAAAAAAAGCCCCCCAAAATAAAAAAAAACCCTAGCCTAAACTAAACTACCAATAGCCCTTAAAAGGGCCTTTTGTGGAGCATTGCCCCAAAGTAATCAGCTCTTTTACCTGTAAAAAAAAATACAAAAAACCCTCCAAACAGTAAAACCCTCCATCCACACAACCAACCCCCCAAATAAAATACTAGCTAAAAAAACCTAAGCTCCCCATTGCCCTGAAAAGGGCATTTGGATGGGCATTGCCCTTAAAAGGGCAGTTAGCTCTTTTGCCGCCCAAACACTAATCTAAAAAATAAAACTCACCCAATACACCCTTAAAAAAACCTAACACTAAGCCCCTGAAGATCGACTTACCGGGAGACGTCTTCATCCAAGCCGGGCAGAAGTGGTACTCCAGACGGGCAAAAGTCTTCATCCAAGCCGGGCAGAAGTGGTCCTCCAGACGGGCAGAAGTCTTCATCCAGACGGCATCTTCTATCTTCATTCATCCGGCGCGGAGCGGGTCCATCTTCAAGACATCCGACGCGGAACATCCTCTTCATCCGACGACTAAAACAGAATGAAGTTACCTTTAAGTGACGTCATCCAAGATGGCGTCCCTTAGATTCTGATTGGCTGATAGAATTCTATCAGCCAATCGGAATTAAGGTAGAGTAGAAAAAATCCTATTGGCTGAGCTTGCATTCTATTGGCTGTTACAATCAGCCAATAGAATGCGAGCTCAATCCTATTGGCTGATTGGATCAGCCAATAGGATTGAACTTCAATCCTATTGACTGATTGCATCAGCCAATAGGATTTTTTCTACCTTAATTCCGATTGGCTGATAGAATTCTATCAGCCAATCGGAATATAAGGGAAGCCATCATGGATGACGTCACTTAAAGGTACCTTCATTCAGTAAGAAGACTCCGGATGAAGAGGATGCTCCGTGTCGGATGTCTTGAAGATGGACCCGTTCCACGCCGGATGGATGAAGACAGAAGATGCCGTCTGGTAGATTTATCTAACTGACCTAACAATCACAGGAGCTCCAAGACTCCTCACCAGTGCCCTAACATGTTTCACCGTGAAACGGCTTTATCAAAGGGCATGTTCTGTCTAAATCATAAAAGTTTAATTTTAAATGTACTGTCCCTCAAAGAGGGTGTCATCTGATTTTTTTATTTTTTTTTGGGGGGGGGGGGCAAGTTGTAGCTATTTATTTATTTATTTATTTGGGAGGGGAGGGCAGGTTGTATCATTTTATTTATTTATTTAATTTGTATTTATTTTTTATCAAAATGTTATCCACATGAATAATTAATAATTAATGTCTGAAATCCAAGTCCTTGATCACTCTCCAAATTAATTAGAATCAACTTCACTAAACACAAAGGAGAGTTTGCCAAGCAGAAGTCATTTTGGGACATGTTTTAGTAAACACAAGCACTCCCCCCCCCCCTCATGTCAATCAGCATAGTTTAAAACTGATACACTTCACTTTAAAATGTTATTAAAGGAAAAAGAAACCCAAAATCTTTTTTACATGATTCAGATAGCTCATACAATTGTAATCAATTTTCCAATTTACTTCTATTATCTAATTTGCTTTGTTCTCTCCCCATGTGTGTATGTGTGTCCTTGTGTGCCCCCTGTGTGCATGTGTGTGTCCCTGCGTGTGTTCCTGTGTATGTTTGTCCTTGTGTGCCACCCTGTGTGTATGTGAGCCCGCGCCCTTACACGGAAAGGTTTCTCATCAGATGTAACAATAGAAATAACTTTTATTTTTTATATTTTCTATTGGATGATTATAGTTTAAATTGTAATAAATATCAGCCAATAGGGATTGACGGATTTGAAACCAGCTAATCGGAATAAAGTGGTACCCCTATATATTGGCGTTCCGCACTTCTGGGTTTCAGTGTGTGGCGGAGATCGCGAGAAGAGGAGGGCTCCCTGAAGAAAAGAATGTGCGGAGTGGAAGCGGTGGAAGAGGCCACCTAAGTCCACCTCCGCCGCTAAGAAGATGGGCCCCCCGACGTCTGGAGCTTGGATGAAGATGGGACCTGCTGGTGATGAAAATTGCGGAGTGGAGGTGGCAGAAGAGGCTGCCTAAGTCGGCCTTTGCCACCGTGAAGATGGGTCACTGGTGCCTGGAGCTATGGAAGAAGATGGGCCGTGATGGATCAAGAGAATAAGCCGGAGTCCCCATCAAATGTGAGTAACAATTTTGAGGTTAGAGTTTTTTGGGGGTAGGTTTTTTATTTTTTAGACTAGGCTTTGTTATTTTGTATTTTATTTCATAGCCTAGGTTTTTATAGTTAGATATTTATTTATTTTGGGTGGTTACTTTAATGTAGGTGGGGAATTTGGTAATTTTTTAAAAACAAATTCTGCAAAATTGCTGAGAGAACTACCCTCCAAAAGGCCTTTTTATGGGCTATTGTAATTTATTTTAAAGTTAGGGTTTAGAGCTTTTTTTAAGAAAAAACACACACAGCACTGCTCTAGAGTCAGGCTAAATCTTTCATCATATGAGCGCAGTGACGGGTCCATGCTGAATCGAGTATGACATTTTAAAGGGACAGTCTACACCAGATTGTTTATCGTTTTAAAAGAAAGATAATCCCTTTATTACCCATTCCCTAGTTTTGCATAACCAACACAGTTATATTAATGCACTTTTTACCTCTGTGATTATCTTGTATCTAAGCCTCTGCAGACTGCACCCTTATTTCAGTTCTTTTAACAGATTTTAATTTTAGCCAATCAGTGCTGGCTCCTAGGAACTCCACGTGTATGAGCACAGTGTTATCTATATGACTTACATGAACTAATACCCTCTAGTGGTGAAAAACTGTCAAAATGCATTTAGCTTAGAGGCGGCCTTCAAGGTATAAGAAATTAGCATATGAACCTCCTAGGTTTAGCTTACAACTAAGAATACCAAGAGAATAAAGCAAAATTGGTGATAAAAGTAAATTGGAAAGTTGTTTAAAATTAGATGCCCTATCTGAATAATGAAAGTTTATTTTCGACTAGACTGTCCCTATAATTATAGGGAGAGGTCCAGAGATAGAGTTTCTAAAAATTTTTGGGAATATGAATTCTAATGATAAAGGTTTACAATTTACCTACAATTATAGCCAGCAACCGGTAGTTTTTATTGACTTAGAGATTATGGTAGTCAGTAATAATATTGATACAAAGACTCACTTTAAGCAGGTGGATTCAAACAACTATATTCATGCTGAAAGCTGCCACTTCAAGAAATGGAAGGACAATATCCCTATAGGACAATGCCTTAGAATTAGGAAAAATTGTTCCAGGATCGAAGGTTTTTAAAGCAGTGGATAGAGCAAGAGACTAATAGAGAATCCCTTTTATCTTATAAACAAATAGAAAATAGGGGCCTAGATTACGAGTTGTGCATTAGCCTTAAAAAGCAGCGTTAAGAGGTCCTAACGCTGCTTTTTAATGCCCGCTGGTATTACGAGTCTTGCAGGTACAGATGTACCGCTCACTTTTTTGGCCAGACTCGTAAATACTGCAAATCCACTTACGTCAATTGCGTATCCTATATTTTCAATGGGACTTGCATAGCGCCGGTATTACGAGTCTGACCAAAAGTGAGCGGTAAACCCTCTCCTGCCAAGCCTGGTACCGCATTTAAAAGTCAGTAGTTAAGAATTTTACACTACAACGCCGTAGCATAAAACTCTTAACTAAAGTGCTAAAAAGTACACTAGCACCCATAAACTACACATTAACCCGTAAACGGAGGCCCCCCCCCACATCACAAACACTAAAATAAATATTTTAACCCCTAATCTGCCGAACCGGAATTCGCCACCACTATAATAAATATATAAACCCCTAAACCGCCGCACTCCCGCTTCGCAAACATTATTTAAATATTATTAACCCCTAATCTGCCGGCCCTAACATCGCCACCACCTACCTACATCTGCCGCCCCCAATGTCGCCGCCACTATAATAAAGTTATTAACCCCAAAATCTAAGTCTAACTCTAACACCCCCTAACTTAAATATAATTTAAATAAATCTAAATAACATTACTACAATTAACTAAATTATTCCTATTTAAAACTAAATACTTACCTATAAAATAAACCCTAAGATAGCTACAATATAACTAATAGTTACATTGTAGCTATCTTAGGGTTTATTTTAATTTTACAGGCAACTTTGTATTTATTTTAACTAGGTACAATAGTTATTAAATAGTTATTAACTATTTAATAACTACCTAGTTAAAATAAAGACAAATTTACATGTAAAATAAAACCAAACCTAAGTTACAATTACACCTAACACTACACTACAATTAAATTAATTACCTAAATTAAATACAATTAATTACAATTAAATAAAATTATCTAAAGTACAAAAAACAAACAAACACTAAATTACAGAAAATAATAAATAAATTACAAGATTTTTAAACTATTTACACCTAATCTAACCCCCCTAACAAAATAAAAAAGCCCCCCAAAATAAAAAAAGCCCTACCCTACACTAAATTACAAATAGCCCTTAAAAGGGCATTTTGCGGGGCATTGCCCCAAAGTAATCAGCTCTTTTACCTGAAAACAAAATTACAATTCCCCCCCAACATTAAAATCCACCACCCACACAACCAACCCTACTCTAAAACCCATCCAATACCCCCTTTAAGAAAACCTAACACTAACCCCCTGAAGATCACCTTACCGGGAGACGTCTTCACCCAACCGGGCCGAAGTCCTCAACGAAGCCGGGACAAGTCTTCATCCAACCGGCAGAAGTGGTCCTCCAGATGGGCAGAAGTCTTGATCCAGACGGCATCTTCTATCTTCATCCATCCGGCGCGGAGCAGGTCCATCTTCAAGACATCTGACGCGGAGCATCCTCTTCTTTCCACGGCCGACGACTGAATGAAGGTTCCTTTAAATGACGTCACCCAAGATGGCATCCCTTCAATTCCGATTGGCTGATAGAATTCTATCAGCCAATCGGAATTAAGGTAGAAAAAATCATATTGGCTGATGCATTCAGCCAATAGGATTGAAGTTCAATCCTATTGGCTGATCCAATTAGCCAATATAATTGAGCTGGCATTCTATTGGCTGTTCCAATCAGCCAATAGAATGCCAGTTCAATCCTATTGGCTGATTGCATCAGCCAATATGATTTTTTCTACCTTAATTCCGATTGGCTGATAGAATTCTATCAACCAATCGGAATTGAAGGGACGCCATCTTGGATGACGTCATTTAAAGGAACCTTCATTCAGTCGTCAGCCGTGGAAAGAAGAGGATGCTCTGCGTCGGATGTCTTGAAGATGGACCCGCTCCGCGCCGGATGGATGAAGATAGAAGATGCCGTCTGGATGAAGACTTCTGCCCGTCTGGAGGACCACTTCTGGCCGGTTGGATGAAGACTTCTGCCCGTCTGGAGGACCACTTCTGCCCGGTTGGGTGAAGACGTCTCCCGGTAAGGTGATCTTCAAGGGGTTAGTGTTAGGTTTTTTTTAAGGGGGGATTGGGTGGGTTTTAGAGTAGGGTTGGTTGTGTGGGTGGTGGTGGTTCATAAGTATAATTTAGGTGGCGGCGGTGTCCGGAGTGGCAGATTAGGGGTTAATAATATAATGTAGGTGTCAGCGATGTCGGGGGCGGCAGAATAGGGTTTAATAAGTGTAATATTAGGGGTGTTTAGACTCGGGGTTCATGTTAGGCTGTTAGGTGTAGACATAAATGTATTTCCCCATAGGAATCAATGGGGCTGCGTTAGGAGCTTTACGCTGCTTTTTTGCAGGTGTTAGACTTTTTTTCAGCCGGCTCTCCCCCATTGATTCCTTTGGGGAAATCGTGCATGAGCACGACCTGCGCTGTCTGTAAGTGAGCGGTGAGCATAAACTGCTCGTTAGCACGGCACAGCCTCTAATGCAAAACTCGTAATCTAGGCGAGGGAGAATAAAAATGGCCAAATAGAAGTCTCTTTCATCACGGATTACAGCGCAAATCATGGGGGTGATTAGAAAGATATTTAGAAAGCATTGGCATCTTTTCAAAGCAGTACCAATTATGGGAGATAGCCTAATACCAGAACCCAAATTGATTTTCAGAAAGGCAAATCATTTTAAGTCACTACTAGCTCCAAGTGAATTAAAAAGTAATGCGAAAAGGAGTAACAAGATTGATAAAAACCTCTTTGGGAGTAGGATTTCAGGGTTTTTCCCTTGTTATTCATGGAAAGCATGTCAGCATAGTAACAATAAGAGATCTCTAACTATACCTCTAACAGGGGACAAATTTGCTATTAAAGACATAATTAGATGCTCTAGTAAAGGAGTGGTTTATGTATTACAATGCACATGCAATTTATTATATTTCAGTGAAACAAAAAGGAAACTAAGGGACAGAATTAGAGAACACATTTTGAGTATAGAGAAAAAGTTGTATGACACCCAGCGCTATAAACATTTCAAAGAAATCCATAAAGGAAAGACTAGTGATTTAAGATACTGGGGTTTTTGTATTGTTAAACCTAATTGGAGAGGGGGAAATATAGAGAAACGTCTACTTCAGAGAGAGGCGGAGCTTATTTATACATTTTGACACCTTATTTCCTAAAGGTCTAAACTCAGAACTTGATTTATCCCCTTTTTTCCTTTTAGATTAAGCTACATCAGGTCATATTATACACCTTTTTGAATAGGTCCCTGTTTAAATACAGTGTTCTTTACATTATGTCTATTAGATGTATGTCCTTTTTTGTTACCACCTTTTAATGTCTATAGAAACTACATGTATACCACCTTTTATAATGATTGGAACTGTTCCACCAATTAGAGACACCTGGAACATATATAAGAATGTATAGGGCTGCTGAATTTCATCTTGAAAAAGCCCTTAGTCAGGGAGAAACACGTTGATGTGTAACAGTTCTTCTAACCACTAACCACTTATCAATAACTATTGTTGAAGTATGTCTAAGTGTGACTGTTTTGAGAATTACAACTTATAACCAGCAATTCTTTGGAGACAGATGATATAAACAACTTAACTCATCCTGCGTGCTGATGCACTAAATGCGGATGTTGTGAAAAAATTTCTGAAAATCTCGGGACCGCATCTATCACTGTAAACTGACGTTTGGAGTGGTATGACGTGTTAGACATACATGTGATCAAGCGGAACACCGAGTGGAAGTACCCGCTAGGATATACCGGTGAGATCCAGGAGTAACCTTTGCAATCTCCGTTAAGACTGTGCCAGCGTTTTTCATTTTGAAGTTCACAGATTGAACAGAGAGAGACTCTCTGAGGATAAATCCGACTTGTGATCATTTACAGTTGCAAACAGTATTCCTATATGGTTGCACCTTCAATCGGATACTACCTGTTAGCTCAACAGACTTTTTCTTACTTTATTGGTGTGCATGCCATAGTGACATTTCTACTGAGACTATTTGGATGTCCCTAATTTGATGGTAACAGTAGTTTTAAATGTTGTTAACTCCTGAATGTGTTTTTTTATGTAGTTAACCATTGTTCTTACACAACAACACACACACATATATATATATATATATATATATATATATATATATATATATATATATATATATATACATATTTTTATCAATGCTTTTAGCTACAGTATATATCGGAGACGTCCAATTTTAACTTTTATTCTCTTTTGCCTTTTATATCTGTGAAGATATATTTATATAGAAATATGTGTGTTCTAATAAATTGTGAGTTATATTCTTATGATACTTTGTTTTAGTATCTTTAGCTACTTTTAGCGGCCTCACTTTAAACTTTTGCCTTTTCTCTGTATCCTAATTAGAGGGTTTTAGGAGAGTTGAGGAGTCTGATACCATTAGCCTAGCGCATACTCCTTTCGTGTTAGCAACTGAATCGAGTATAGATTGTCAAAAGTTCCAAAGTGAGGGTTTTTCATTTTATTTTGGGGGCTTTTTAATTTTCTGGGGCATGTAGTTTAGTGTTAGGTGTAATTTTTTTTATTTTGGATTATCTAGTTCATTTTTTTTTTTAACTTAGTTAGAGGGGGTTAAGTTTAGGTAGAGGAGGGTTAGTTTCTTTAGGTTTTTTTCTTAATTTAATTTTTTCAGTTATATTTTTTATTATTTTTTGTTAACTTAGGCGGTTTAGTTTAGAGGGGGGGGGTAAGAGTAGGGTTAGATTTCATTTGGGTTTTTTAAATTTTTTAAGTTAGATTTTTTAAAAACATTTTTAACTTATAGGGTGTAGTTTAAAGAAGGGTTAGGTATTAGCTTAATTTGCGTTTGTGGTTCATGACGGCATAGGGGGTTAATAGTTAATACTTGCGGTGGGTTCATGGCAGCATAGGGGGTTAATAGTTAGAACTTGGGGTGGGTTCATGGTGGCATAGGGGGTTAATAGTTAGAACTTGCGGTGGTATGTGGTGGCATAGGGGTTAATAGTACTTTCTGTGAGTATTGTGCTGGTATAGAGGGTTAATAGATAGTACTTGTAGTAGGTAAGTGGCGGCATAGGAGGGTAATAGATAGTACTTGCAGTGGGTATGTGGTGGCATAGGGGTTTAATAGTTAGAACTTGCAGGGGGTTCATGGCAGTGCAGGGGTTAATAGATAGTACTTGTGGTGGGTATGTGGCGGTTTATAGATTTATAGTTAGCGATTTGCGGTGGGTATATGGCTGTTTAGATCTTTATTAGTTTAGTGTTAGTTTGCGATCATGGGGGACTTCAGTAATATTCCAGGGATCATTTACTATAAATCGCCAATATGTTTGGTGATGCTAGGTGTTGCCTAAGCATCGGCGACCAATGGCGGGTGTAGTAAATGCCTCTCAGCGATGTGGCTATGTCAGGAGCTTGGAATATTCCGTCAAGTATGCTCAACATAGCGGCATATCGCTTGGAATATTTTGCCGCCTCGTAGCACTTTCAAGCATTGGGGCCTAAGTGCTATTGTCTTTTTATCATGCATTTGTTGATTATGCAAATCTACTGTATTTACTGGTCCTTAAATTATGATCAAATTATATTAAATTAATAAAAAAAAGAAAAACATGTTCACTCCAAGTTGCCTTAAAGTGTTTTAAAAAGAGACATTTAACTCAGAATTAATTTCTCCATAAAATATTTAATTATGCATAATTAAAACAAACTTTGCCATGCCCTTCCATTATTTATTGTGTCTCCTTTTCCTGTAATTTAACTCTAGAAATAATGATGTTTGCACTCCTCCAAGAGGATGGAGTAAGTTCTGTGCAATGCAGACACTGACCCTTCTACTGTGCAGTGGTGCTTGTATAAAACATTTTATTTTTGTGCAGATCTTTTGCAGTACAGTGTGTGACTGCTTAAATATACAATGCATATGAAATAAAATATTCCCCAGGTTTTTCAATGAGTTTACTCAGGGTTTTCACAGATTTTCCAACTGAAGCAATAGTTACGAAGATTGCCTAATGTGTTTGAATTACTTTTCTTTGCTTAAAGGGACACTCAAATCAAAATTAAACTTTCATGATTCAGATAGAACATGCGATTTTAAAACAACTTTCCAATTTACTAACATTAACAAAATGTGCACAGACTTTTTATAGTTACACTTTTTGAGTCATTAGTTCCTACTGAGCATGTGCAAGAATTCACAGAATATACGTATATGCATTTGTGATTGGCTGATGGCTGTCACATGATACAGGGGGAGTGGGCATAGACATAACTTTGAAATTTGTCAGAAAATTCTACTACTCATTTGAAGTTCAGACTAAGGGGTAGATTTATCATACGGGCGGACATGATTCGCCCTGCATCGCTAAATGCTGACAGCATACGCTGTCGGCATTTAACATTGCACCAGCAGTTGTGGTGAACTGCTTGTGCAATGCCGCCCCCTTCAGATTCGCGGCCAATCGGCTGCTAGCTTTGGGTGTCAATCAACCCGATTGTATATGATTGGGCGGATTGCTGTTCGCTGCCTCAGAGCTGGAGGACGAGTTAAGGAGCATCGGTCTTAAGACTGCTGCTTCTTAATTCCTGTTTCCGTCGAGCCTTTAGGCTCGCACGGAAACTGCAGCATTCAGCTGCATTCGGGCCATAAAAAATCGGCCCCTAAGTTCTATAGCATTATCTTGTTCTCATGCATTTGTTGATTATACAAATCTAATGTATTTATTGGTCTTTAAAGGGACATAAAAGTGCAAAAAGAAAATACTCTAATATGTTGGAGCATTACTCTATTGTTTGTGTTTAACTGTGTGTTGAAACCGTGCAGAGCAGCATTGCACTACTGGGGTCTAGCTAATCATTTCTGATGAGCCAGTGACAAGAGGCATATGTGTGTAGCCATCAATTACCAGCTAGCTATCACCAGTAGTACAGTGCAGAGAAAGGGGTTAAAGGGGCTTACCTAGACTGATCACAATGTATTGCACCTTATAGAAAATAATTTCCTGGTCTGTTCTTGATCTCTGATGAAAACCTTGCCAAACTAGAAACTGGTGTTTTAACAATCAATAATTGGAAACTCTGTTAAACATTACTTTTAAAATATAGAAAGGTAAAAAATATAATAATTGATCAAACATGCCCAGTAAACCCATCATGCCTATATACAGATTGTTTAACACTGGATTTGGATTACAAAAGGTTCATTTTACAAATGTAATTGACTGTTTTCCTTAGACACTGTACCAAGGGATATTTGTTTTGTGATTTATTTTCACATTATTTACAACGTCTCTTTTTGTGGGCAGGGCTAAAACGCACACTGTAAAGACAGTGATAATTCTTGTTTAGCGCTTCTCACTGATATCAAAAGGAGACGCAAATGGTAAACCACGGGTGATATTAAGGAAATACAAATTGAGAAAATGAGGACAGAGTAAACTGTCAAGAGACATTAAGGGCCAGATTACGCTAACTGTTACACGCGAGCGGTAAGGGATTTATTGCGTCTGTGCGCGTCGGGATTTTGTTCGTATTACAAGTAAACACGGTCACTTGAGCGCAATTGAAGTTAACGTGTATCAGGATAGCATGTCCTCAGAGCTCTGGTTAACTGTTTTGCAAAACAAAAAAACATAAATTTATGTAAGAACTTACCTGATAAATTCATTTCTTTAATATTGGCAAGAGTCCATGAGCTAGTGACGTATGGGATATACAATCATACCAGGAGGGGCAAAGTTTCCCAAACCTCAAAATGCCTATAAATACACCCCTCGCCACACCCACAATTCAGTTTAATGAATAGCCAAGTAGTGGGGTGATAAAATAAGGAGTAAAAAAAGCATAAAAAGAGGAACTGGAAATATAATTGTGCTTTTATACAAAAATCATAACCAACATAAAAGGGTGGGCCTCATGGACTCTTGCCAAGATGAAAGAAATTAATTTATCAAGTAAGTTCTTACATAAATTATGTTTTCTTTCATGTAATTGGCAAGAGTCCATGAGCTAGTGACGTATGGGATAGAAATACCCAAGATGTGGAAGATCACAGAAGGGTCACTAGAGAGGGAGGGATAAAATAAAAACAGCTATTTCCGCTGAAAAAAATGAAATCCACACAAAAAAATAAGTATTTCTTTCATATATTTCACATAAATTACAAGAAAAAAACTTAAATCATAAGCAAAAGAATCAAACTGACAGCTGCCTGAAGAACTTTTCTACCAAAGACTGCTTCAGAAGAGGCGAATACATAAAAATGGTAAAATTTAGTAAATGTATGCAAAGAAGACCAAGTTGCTGCTTTGCAAATCTGATCTACCGAAGCTTCATTCTTAAAAGCCCAAGAAGCGGCTTAGTCAACCGACCGATTTGCAAATCTGATCAACCGAAGCTTCATTCTTAAAAGCCCAAGAAAAGCCTCCAAATAAACCTTGTAAATCTTTAGTAGCTTCAACATAATATTTCAAAGCTCTTACAACATCCAAAGAATGTAGAGATCTTTCAAGAGTATTCTTAGGATTAGGACACAAAGAAGGAACAACAATTTCCCTACTAATGGTGTGAGAACTTTAGGAAGAAATTTAAATGAAGTCCCCAAAACAGCCTTATCCTGATGGAAAATATAAAAAGGAGACTCACAAGAGAGAGCAGACAATTCAGAAACTCTTCTAGCTGAAGAGATAGCCAAAAGAAACAACACTTTCCAAGAAAGTAGTTTAATATCCAAAGAAAGCATAGGATCAAAAGGAGGAGCCTGCAAAGCCTTCAAAACCAATTTAAGACTCCAAGGAGGAGAGATTGATTTAATAACAGGCTTGATAGGAATCAAAGCCTGAACAAAACCGTGAATATCAGGAAGCTTAGCAATCTTTCTATGAAACAAAGCAGAAAGAGCAGAGATTTTTCCCTTCAAGGTACTTGCAGACAAACCTTTATCCAAACCATCTGGAAGAAACTGTAAAATTCTAAGAATTCTAAAAGAATGCCAAGAGAATTTATGAGAAGAACACCATGAAATATAAGTTTTCCAAACCCGATAAGAAATCTTCTTTGAAACAGACTTACAAGCCTGTAGCATAGTATTAATCACTGAGTCAGAGAAACCTCTATGACTAAGCACTAAGCGTTCAATTTCCATACCTTCAAATTTAGAGATTTGAGATCCTGATGGGAAAATGACCCTTGAAACAGAAGGTCTGGTCTTACAGGAAGTGGCCAAGGTTGGCAACTTGACATCCGGACAAAATCCGCAAACCAAAATCTGTGAGGCCATGCTGGTGCTATCAGAAACGCATGTGATTGTTGAAGAAGCAGGATGGTATGGCCAAGGAACTGCTAACGCATCTACCATCTCCGCCTGAGGATCCCTGGACCTGGAAAGATACCTGGGAAGTTTCTTGTTTAGATGGGATGCCATGAGATCTATTTCTGGAAGACCCCACATCTGTCTAATCTGACAAAATACATCTGGATGGAGCGACCACTGCCCTGGGTGCAAAGTCTGATGGCTGAGATAATCCACTTCCCAATTGTCTACACCCGGTATATGTATTGCAGAAATTAGACAGGAGTTGAATTCTGCCCAAGAAAGTATTCAAGATACTTATTTCATCACTAAAGAACTGCGAGTCCGACCCTGATGATTGACATATGTCACAGTTGTGATATTGTCTGTCTGAAACCGAATAAATGATTCTCTCTTTAGTAGAGGCCAAGCTTGAAGAGCCCTGAAAATAGCACAGAGTTCTAAAATATTGATTGGTAACCTCGCCTCTTGAGGATTCCAAACCCCTTGTGCTGTCAGAGACCCCCAGACAGCTCCCCAACCTATGAGACTTGCATCTGTTGAAATCACAGTCCAGAAAGGACGAACAAAGGAGACCCCTTGAACAATAAGGGGATGGTTTAACCACCAAGTTAGAGAGAGTTGAGTGTTGGGATTTAAGACTATAAATTATGATATCCGAGTATTATCCCTGTACCACTGATTCAGCATGCAAAGCTGCAGAGGTCTCATATGAAAACGAGCAACGGGGATTATTACCTTGGAATGATAGAGATAGTAACCTAGATTTAGATACCTTGTCAGCATTCCATGACTTGAGCCATAAAGCTCTTCTAGCTAAAATAGCCAAAGACATATTTTTAACATCAATCTTAATGATATAAAAAATAGCATCACAGAGAAAATGATTAGCTTATTGAAGCAAACAAACAATGCTAGACAAATCAGAATCTTTTTCCCGTTGTGCTAAGCTATTTAACCAAAAAGTTGAAGCAGCTGCAACATCAGCCATAGAAATGGCAGGCCTGAGAATATAACCAGAATGTAAATAAGCTTTCCTAAGATAAGATTCAATTTTCCTATCTAAAGGATCCTAATCTTCCATAGGAATAGCAGTATGCTTGGCAAGAGTAGAAATAGCCCCATCAACTTTAGGGATCTTTTCACAAACTCTAAGTTAGCCACTGGCAAAGGATACAACTTTTTAAACTTTGAAGAAGTAACAAAGTACCAAGCTTAGACCATTCCTTTGCAATCACATCAGAAATAGCAACAGGAACAGGGAAAACTTCAGGAGTAGTCACAGGAGGTTTATAGACATAATTTAAATGTTTACTGGATTTATTATCAAGAGGACCAGACTCCTCAATATCCAAAGTTATCAACACTTCTTTCAACAAGTAACAAATATACTCAATCTTAAAAAGATAAGATGATTTATCAGTGTCAATGTCTGAAGTAGGATCTTCTGAGTCAGAGAGATCCTCATCAGAGGTGGATATATAGCAGTATGTTGTCGGTCATTACAAATTTCATCAGTAGTATGAGAAGTTTTAAAAGACCTTTTACGTTTATTTGAAGGTGGAATAGCAGACATAGCCTTCTGTATCACATCAGCAATATACTTTTTCTTATAAACAGGGATATCATGTACTTTAGATGTTGAGGGAACAACAGATACTGTACTAGCACTAATAGAAACCTTTTCTGCATGCAAAAGCTTATCATGACAACTGTTACATACTACAGCTAGATATATAGGGCACGATCTGATATACGGTGTAGTTTTCGGTGCAAGCGAGGGAACCCGCGCCGCCTGTAATTTCACCTCGCACATCAGGGTATTACATATACCCCACCGGCAGTTCCTAAAGTGCCGTAAGTCAGATAAACTAGCGATGTCCAGAAATGAGCGTAACTACTAATTTCTGGAGTCGCCAGTGACTTACGGCACTTTAGAAACTGCCGGCGCCTAAGAAAACTAAATAAAATGTTAAATCTCCCGTAACTGTCTAACCTGCCTCCCAAAAATAAGCCCAACATGTATACCCCTATATCCGCAATCCCCCCTCTCACTCCTAATAATAAATGTATTAACCCCTAGACCGACAACCCCCCACAACGCAATAAGCCTAATTATTAACCCCTAAACCGCCATAGCCCACACCGCAAAAAACCTATCCTAGTATTAACCCCTAAACCACCATAGCCCACACCGCAATAAACCTATCCTAGTAGTATTAACCCCTAAACCGCCGTAGCCCACATAGCCTAATAAATCTATTAACCCCTAATCTGCCGCTGCCAACATCGCCGCCACTATAAAAAAGTTATTACCCCCTAAACCTAAATCTAACCCTAATACCCCCCTAACTTAATTATTATTTAAATAAATCTAAATAATATTACTATTATTAACTAAAGTATTCCTATTTAACCTCTTAAGGACATATGACGGAATTTTTCCGTCATAAAACAATTGAGCAAACTGAAAGCTGTGTCCTTAAAGGGTTAAAACTAAATACTTACCTATAAATAAACCCTAAGATAGCTACAATATAATTAATAATTACATTGTAGCTATTTTAGGATTTATTTTTATTTTACAGACAACTTTGTATTTATTTTAACTAGGTACAATAGCTATTAAATAGGTAATAACTATTTAATATCTACCTAGTTAAAATAATTACAAAATTACCTGTAAAATAAATCCTAACCTAAGTTGCAAATACACCTAACACTACACTATCAATAAATAAATTAAATTAATTAACTACAATTAGCTAAAATTAAATACAATTAACTAAAATAAACTAAAGTACAAAAAATAAAAAAATAAAAATTACAGAAAATAAAAAAAATTACAAGAAGTTTAAACTAATTACACCTAATCTAAGCCCCCTAATAAAATAAAAAAGCCCCCCAAAATAATAAAATGCCCTACCTTATACTAAATTACAAATAGCTCTTAAAAGGGCCTTTTGCGGGGCATTGCCCCAAAGTAATCAGCTCTTTTACCTGTAAAAAAAAGACAATACCCCCCAACATTACAACGCACCACCCACACACCCCTACTCTAAAACCCACCCAATCCCCCTTAATAAAAACTAACACTACCCCATTGAAGATCACCCTACCTTGAACCGTCTTCACCCAGCCGGGCACCAGTGGTCATCCGATCCGGGCAGAAGTCTTCATCCAATGGGGCAGAAGAGGACATCCAGACTGACAGAAGTCTTCATCCTATCCAGGCAGAAGAGGACA
Source organism: Bombina bombina (assembly GCF_027579735.1). Classification (NCBI taxonomy): domain Eukaryota; kingdom Metazoa; phylum Chordata; class Amphibia; order Anura; family Bombinatoridae; genus Bombina; species Bombina bombina. Next base: position 468,091,278 of record NC_069504.1, on the reverse strand, counting down.
TCCGGACCGGCAGAAGGCTTCATCCAAGGGGCATCTTCTATCTTCTTCCATCCGACGAGGAGCGACACCATCTTGAAGACATCCGGCGCGGAGCATCCTTCCAGCACGACGGACTAACGACGAATGACGGTTCCTTTAAATGATGTCATCCAAGATGGCGTCCCTCGAATTCCAATTGGCTGATTGGATTCTATCAGCCAATCGGAATTAAGGTAGGAAAAATCTGATTGGTTGATTTAATCAGCCAATCGGATTAAAGTTCAATCCGATTGGCTGATTGGATCAGCCAATAGAATTGACCTTGCATTCTATTGACTGATCCAATCAGCCAATCGGATTGAACTTCAATCCGATTGGCTGATTAAATCAACCAATCAGATTTTTCCTACCTTAATTCCGATTGGCTGATAGAATCCTATCAGCCAATCAGAATTCGAGGGACGCCATCTTGCATGACGTCATTTAAAGGAACCGTCATTCGTCGTTAGTCCGTCGTGCTGGAAGAATGCTCCGCGCCGGATGTCTTCAAGATGGAGTCACTCCTCATCGGATGGAAGAAGATGCCGCTTGGATGAAGCCTTCTGCTGGTCCGGATATCCTCTTCTGCCCGGATAGGATGAAGACTTCTGCCGGTCTGGATGTCCTCTTCTGCCCCATCGGATGAAGACTTCTGCCCGGATCGGATGACCACTGATGCCCGGCTGGGTGAAGACGGCTCAAGGTAGGGTGATCTTCAATGGGGTAGTGTTAGGTTTTATTAAGGGGGGATTGGGTGGGTTTTAGAGTAGGGGTGTGTGGGTTGTAATGTTGGGGGGGTATTGTCTTTTTTTTACAGGTAAAAGAGCTGATTACTTTGGGCAATGCACCGCAAAATGCCCTTTTAAGGGCTTTTTGTAATTTAGTATAGGGTAGGTCATTTTATTATTTTGGGGGCTTTTTTATTTTATTAGGGGGCTTAGATTAGGTGTAATTAGTTTAAACTTCTTGTAATTTTTTTATTTTCTGTAATTTTGTTTTTTTTATTTTTTGTACTTTAGTTTATTTTAGTTAATTGTATTTAATTTTAGCTAATTGTAGTTAATTAATTTTATTTATTTATTGATAGTGTAGTGTTAGGTGTATTTGCAACTTAGGTTAGGATTTATTTTACAGGTAATTTTGTAATTATTTTAACTAGGTAGCTATTAAATAGTTATTAACTATTTAATAGCTATTGTACCTAGTTAAAATAAATACATAGTTGCCTGTAAAATAAAAATAAATCCTAAAATAGCTACAATATAATTATTAATTATATTGTAGCTATTTTAGGGTTTATTTTATAGGTAAGTAATTAGTTTTAAATAGGAATACTTTAGTTAATAATAGTAATATTATTTAGATTTATTTAAATAATAATTAAGTTAGGGGGGTGTTAGGGTTAGACTTAGGTTTAGGGGGTAATAACTTTATTATAGTGGCGGCGACGTTGGCGGCGGCAGATTAGGAGTTAATAGATTTAATAGGCTATATGGGCTACGGCGATTTAGGGGTTAATACTACTAGGTTAGGTTTATTGCGGTGTGGGCTATGGCGGTTTAGGGGTTAATACTACTAGGATAGGTTTATTGCGGTGTGGGCTATGACGGTTTAGGGGTTAATACTACTAGGATAGGTTTATTGCGGTGTGGGCTATGGCGGTTTAGGGGTTAATAATAGAATAGGTTTATTGCGGTGTGGGCTATGGCAGTTTAGGGGTTAATACACTTTATTAGGTATTGCGGTGGGGGATTGCGGTTGACAGGTAGATAGATATTGCGCATGCGTTAGGTCTTAGTTTTTTTTTGCAGGCATTTTAGGGAGTTATGGTGCTCCCATACTCAGCGCAAGGCCTACTACGGCTGCATTTTATGGCGAGGTGAAAATGGAGTAAGATTTCCCCATTTTTGCCACATAAGGCCTTGCACTGGATACCGACTTACGACGCGGTCCCATGTTAGCCTATGGGAGTAAAAATTGCGGGTGACGGGTGAAATATACGGGCGTAACTTGTATGCTACGACGTATATGTGATACCAAAACATCGCAAAAACCGGCGTTGCCGGCTTTTGCGGGCGACGCTGCATATCGGATCGGGCCCATAATCTCCACTAGTTTACAACAGATACACTTAGCTTTGGTAGAACTGTGTTCAGGCAGCATGGTTCCTACAGCAGCTTCTGAGATAGGATCAGATTGAGACATCTTGTAAAATGTAAAAGAAAAAAATAACATTTAAACAACAATATCTTATTTCCACATACAGCAGTTTCAGGAATGGAAAAAAATGCAAATGCTAAAATTGGCAAAAAAGCAAATAGCATAGCCCTCTGAGCATACAGGAAGTTAGGTAAAATAAAACTAAATTTTTTGGTGCCAAGAATGACGCACGACACAAAAGGAAGTTAAAAAAAAATTTGCGCCAACAAACATCCGGAAATGACGCAACTCGCGTCATAAACACAATTTTGCGCCAAACAACCTGGCATCAACTAAGACACCAGAAATGATGAACTTGCTTTATTATAGATGCACATTCATGTCAAAAAATTCTCACGCCAAGAATGACGCAATAAATAACAGCATTTTGTGGCCTCGCGAGCCTAATTTGCCCGCAAGATTTTAAAGAGAAAGCAAGTCAAATTGGAAAAAAGACTATACCCCAGGAAAGACAAACTTCCTAAATCATGATTCCCATAATGAAACTGCCAGACTGCAAAGGGAAATACACATAGACCTGACTCATGGCAAATATAAGTAAATATAGTACATATATTTAGAACCTTATATAAATACATAAAGCGCCAACCATAGCTGAAAGTCTGAAATAATGATACATACTTACCGAAAGACACCCATCCACATATAGCAGATAGCCAAAACAGTACTGAAAACTATCAGCAGAGGTAATGGTATAAGAGTATTTCGTCGGTCTGAAAAGGGAGGTAGGAGATGAATCCTTAAGACCGATTACAGAGAACCCTTGAAAAGATTTCCCGCAAGAGAAACCATAAAAATAAATAGGCGATACTCTCTTCACATCCCTCTGACAAACACTGTACTATGAGAGGAATTGGGCTTCAGAATGCTTAGAAGCGCTTATCATAGAAGAAAAACAAAAAAATCAAGCACAAACTTACTTCACCACCTCCATAGGAGGCAAAATTTGTAAAAACTGAATTGTGGGTGTGGTGAGGGGTGTATTTATAGGAATTTTTGAGGTTTGGGAAACTTTGCCCCTCCTGGTAGGATTGTATATCCCATACGTCACTAGATCATGGACTCTTGCCAATTACATGAAAGAAAGTGTCACAAAACACATACAAATACATTACAAAGTACAAATTACACTCGTAACACTATTATTACAAAAAATAATCCATAAAAAAGTTATAAGGGCTCAAAGACATGAAGTCTAAGGTGTTAGAAGAAAAAGGCTGCAAAGGGCTGTAACATTGAGATATATACATGTCTAAAGATGTATATGTATGTATATACCTATGTATATATGTGTGACTGTGTACATATGTATTTATATGTGGATATATATGTTTTTACACATATAAACACATAAAGACATATGTATACAAATAAAGACATATATATAAGTGCATTGAAGCCCTTAGCAGTTAAGTAAATGAAAACATGAAAAAGCATATTTATGCAATACTCATATTTAATAAAGGATTTAACTATGTATTTACTGTAAATATTTTACATTCCAATGTTCTGTACATAGCAGAATATGTTCTATGTATTTTATTTATTTATATAGATATTCCTATATATAGCTCTCTATATCGATATATATATATATATATATATATATATATATATATATATATATATATATATCTATATCTATATATCTATATATATCAATATATATCAATATATATATATATATATATATATATATATATATATATATATACTGTATATATATATATATATATATATATATATTTATATATACACACACACATTTGTACAGTGTGTTGGTGGGGGGCCTGACTACTATTTACATTTGTGTATGTATTTACATATATGTGATATTCTATACTGATTTAAACAGCCAATAGGATTTAACCAGGTCTCATTCTATTGGCTTATTCATCATCCAATAGAATTAGAGCTGCTTAAATCCTATTGGCTGATTTGAACAGCCAGTAGGATTTTAGCAGCTCTAATTTCTATTGGCTGATTCAAAATTTTCAGCCAATAGGAATGCAAGGGACGCCATTTTGGATCAGTGTACGGCGGCGACCGTATGAAGAGGGACTCCATGCGGATGTCTTCAGGATGGACCTGCTCCGCGCCTCTGGGATCAAGATAGAAGATGCCGCCTGGATGAAGATTGAAGAGGCCGTCTGGATGAAGACTTCTCGCCACTTGGATCAGGATGTCGCCACCGGGATAAAGATTGAAGAGGCCGTCTCGATGAAGACTTGTTGCTGCATGGATTAGGACCTCAACTCAGGGATGAAGATCGTTCAAGCTGGACTTCAAAAATTGTAAGTGGATCATCAGGGGGTTAGTGTTAGGTTTTTTTAAGGGTTTATTGGGTGGGTTTTATTTTTTAGTTTAGGGTCTGGGCAGTAAAAGAGCTAAATGCCATTTTAAGGGCAATGCCCATACAAATGCCCTTTTCAGGGCAATGGGTAGCTTAGGTTTTTTTAGAATTAGGTTTTTATTTTGGGGGGTTGGTTGGGTGGTGGGTTTTACTGTTGGGGGGGTCTTTGTGTTTTTTTTTACAGGTAAAAGAGCTGATATCTTTGGGGCAATGCCCCACAAAAGGCCCTTTTAAGGGCCATTGGTAGTTTATTGTTGGCTAGGGATTTTTTATTTTTATTTTGGATGTGCTTTTTTATTTTGTTAGGGCTGTTAGATTAGTTGTAATTCTTTTTTATTTTGTATGATTTTGCTTTTTATTTTGTGTAATGTATATTTTTAAGGGGGTGTTTTATTTTTTGTAGAAAAAGAGCTGTTTAACGTAGGGCAATGCCCTACAAAAGGCCCTTTAAAGGGTCCCCCAAAAGGCCCTTTTAAGGGTCCCCCAAAAGGCCCTTTTAAGGGCCCTTGGTAGTTTGGGGGGTGGGGGTTTGTATAGTGTTAGGGGGTGTTTGTATTTTTTTAAACAAAAGAGCTGTTTATCTCAGGGGCAATGCCATACAAAAGGAACTTATAAAGGACCCCAAAAGACCCTTTTTAAGAGCCTTGGTAGTTTGGGGGGTGGGGGTTTGTATAGTGTTAGGGGGTGTTTGTATTCTTTTTGGTGCAAAAGAGCTGTTTAACTCAGGGCAATGCCCTACAAAAGGCATTGCCCCCCAAAAAGCCCTTTTAAGGGCCCTTGGTAGTTTATTCTAGATTAGGCTTTTTTATTTTGGGGTGGTTTTTTTTCAAGGGTATTGGAATAGGAATATTCTTTATTTTTTTGGATAATTTCGTTGTTGTTTTTTTTTGTAATGGTAGGTTTTTTATTTTTTGTAATGTTAGGTTTTAGTGTAAGGCAGGTTAGGTTTTATTTGACAGGTAAGTTTGTATTTATTTTAACTAGGTAGTTAGTAAATAGTTAATAACTATTTACTAACTAGTCTACCTAGTTAAAATAAATACAAACTTACCTGTGAAATAAAAATAAAACCTAAGCTAGCTACAATATAACTATTAGTTATATTGTAGCTAGCTTAGGTTTTATTTCACAGGTAAGAATTTAGTTTTAACTAGGTATTATTTAGTTAATTGTTGTAAATTTAATTTAGATCTATTTTAATTATTTTAAAGTTGGGGGGGGTTAGGGGTTAATAGTTTAATTTAGGTTGTTGCAGTGTCGGGGGCTGGCAGTTTAGGGGTTAATAGGTTTATTTAGTTAATAATTGTAAGTTTTTATTTAGATCTAGTTTAATTATGTTAAAGTTAGGGGGTGTTATGGTTAGGGTTATGTTAGGGTTAGGTTAGGGTTAGGGGTTAATAGTTTAATTTAGGTTTTTGCGATGTGGGGGGCTGGCAGTTTAGGGGTTAATAGGTTTATTTAGTTGTAGTGATGTGGGAGGCCAGAGGTTTAGGGGTTAATAGCTTTATTTAGGTGGCAGCAATATCGGGAGCGGCGGAATAGGGGTTAATAACTTTAATACAGTTGCAGCGATGTTGGGCTGCGGCAGAATAGGGGTTAATAACTTCAGTATAGTGGTGGCGATATCGGGAGTGGCAGATAAGGGGTTAATAATTTTATTTAGGTGGCGGCGATATCGGGAGTGGGGTTAATAACTGTAGTCAGGTATTGGCAATGTCAGGGGCAGCAGATTAGCTGTGTTTAGACTCTGGGTTTATGTTAGGGTGTTAGGTTTAAACTCTTCTTTTTACCCATAGACATCAACGGGGCAGCGTTACGGAGCTTTTGTTTCCGCGATCGCAGGTGTTAGACTTTTTTTGCCGGCTCTCCCCATTGATGTCTATGGGGGAAGCGTGCACAAGCACGTCAAAACACAGCTGCTTTTGTGTGCGGTATGGAGCTCAACGCAGCCATATCACCCGCAGAAGCCGGGTTTTTTTAAACTTGTAATGGCAGCTCTATAGGGGGTTAAAAAATGCAACTTTTGTGGCGTTATTTACTTTCCCTATATCGCTCAAAACTCGTAATCTAGGTGATAATCATTGGATAAACATGCCCAGTATACCCATCATGCCTATATAAAAATAGTATTCATATTATTTAAAGGGATACTGAACCCAATTTTTTTCTTTTGTGATTCAGATAAAGCATGCAATTTTAAGCAACTTTCTAATTCACTCCTATTATCATTTTTTCTTCGTTCTCTTGCTATCTTTATTTAAAAAAGACATCTAAGCTTTTTTTTGTTCAGTACTGTGGACAGCACTTTTATATTGGTGAATGAATTTATCCACCAATCAGCAAAGACAACCCAGGTTGTTCACCAAAAATGGGCCGGAATCTAAACTTACATTCTTGCATTTCAAATAAAGATACCAAGAGAATGAAGAAAATTTGATAATAGGAGTAAATTAGAAATTTGCTTAAAATGTCATGCTCTATCTGAATCATGAAAGAAAAAAATTGGGTTCAGTGTCCCTTTAACACTTATCACGATGGATTCAAATTTCAGAAGTTTCATTGGCAAATTATGTTTACTTTAGACACTGTACAAAGAGATTTGGTTACAGAATACTTTCACACTACTGTATTTTGCCTTCTCTTTGTGCTTTAATGTCTAGTAGTTAAAACAACGTACGTTTTAGTCATTGTTCGTAAGGCGTTAAACAGTACTTTGTATAGTGTAAATGTGGTTCTAATTCTCCTTTAGTGTGTTCTTTTGATTTCAACGAGAGGTGCAAATGGTAAACCCTGGGTGATATTTAGAAAAGCACCAAGCTGGAAAATCTGGTCAGTTGAGGGACAATAAACAGGAATAATTAACGATTTTCAGTGGATCATTCATTATGTGCAACAATATAATCGTCACCTATGTGTTTAACCCCCAAAATGTAGTTAAATGTATAGATAGGTAAAGCCATGGCCAGAAGGTGCAAGCATTACAGGGCCCCAGAAGAACATGGGCAACACCAGTAAGACAAGAAATGGAGATTAAAACAATAGACCGCCAAGAGGTCATCTCTACTGAAATTTAAAAAAGCCAAAAAACTTGAGTTAATCTGCTCAATAAAGTGTTTTCTGATGCATTTATTTGAATGCTGCTGTTTAATTAAAGTCATTTGAAACCCAAAATATTTCTTTCATGATTCAGATAGAGTATGGGATTTTAACCCCTTAATGACCACAGCACTTTTCCATTTTCTGTCCGTTTGGGACCAAGGCTATTTTTACATTTTTGCGGTGTTTGTGTTTAGCTGTAATTTTCCTCTTACTCATTTACTGTACCCACACATATTATATACCGTTTTTCTCGCCATTAAATGGACTTTCAAAATATACCATTATTTTCATCATATCTTATAATTTACTATAAAAAATATTATAAAATATGAGGAAAAAATGGAAAAAAACACACTTTTTCTAACTTTGACCCCCAAAATCTGTTACACATCTACAACCACCAAAAAACACCCATGCTAAATAGTTTCTAAATTTTGTCCTGAGTTTAGAAATACCCAATGTTTACATGTTCTTTGCTTTTTTTGCAAGTTATAGGGCCATAAATACAAGTAGCACTTTGCCATTTCCAAACCACTTTTTTTCAAAATTAGCGCTAGTTACATTGGGACACTAATATCTTTCAGGAATCTCTGAATATCCATTGACATGTATATATTTTTTTTTAGAAGACATCCCAAAGTATTGATCTAGGCCCATTTTGGTATATTTCATGCCACCATTTCACCGCCGAATGCGATAAAATAAAAAAAAAATTTTACTTTTTCACAAATTTTTTCACAAACTTTAGGTTTCTCACTGAAATTATTTACAAACAACTCATGAAATTATGGAATAAATGGTTGTAAATGCTTCTCTGGGATCCCCTTTGTTCATAAATAGCAGACATATATGGCTTTGGCTTTGCTTTTTGGTAATTAGAAGGCTGCTAAATGCCACTGCGCACCACACGTGTATTATGCCCAGCAGTGAATGGGTTAATTAGGGAGCATGTAGGGAGCTTCTAGGGTTAATTTTAGCTCTAGTGTAGTGTAGTAGACAACCCCAAGTATTGATCTAGGCCCATTTTGGTATATTTCATGCCACCATTTCACCGCCAAAAGCAATCAAATAAAAAAAAATTGTTCACTTTTTCAAACTTTAGGTTTCTCACTAAAATTATTTACAAACAGCTTGTGCAATTATGGCACAAATGGTTTTAAATGCTTCTCTGGGATCCCCTTTGTTCAGAAATAGCAGACATATATGGCTTTGGCGTTGCTTTTTTGTAATTATAAGGCCGTTAAATGCTGCTGCGCATCACATGTGTATTATGGCCAGCAGTGAAGGGGTTAATTAGGTAGTTTGTAGGGAGCTTGCAGGGTTAATTTTAGCTTTAGTGTAGATATCAGACTCCCACCTGACACATCCCACCCCCTGATCCCTCCCAAACAGCTCTCTTCCCTCCCCCACCCCACAATTGTCCCCGCCATCTTAAGTACTGGCAGAAAGTCTGCCAGTACTAAAATAAAAGGTATTAAAAAAAATTTTTTTTTTTTTTTTAGCATATTTACATATGCTGCTATGTAGGGTCCCCCCTTAGCCCCCAACCTCCCTGATCCCCCCAAAATAGCTCCCTAACCCTCCCCCTCTGCCTTATTGGGGCCATCTTGGGTACTGGCAGCTGTCTGCCAGTACCCAGTTTGCAAATAAAAATGTTTTTTTTATTATTATTTTTTATTTGTTTCTGTAGTGTAGCTTCCCCCCCACAGTCCAATACCCCACCAGCCAAACCGATCAACAAATAAATATATAAACCCCTTTGATCCCCACTTCTAAGAAAAAACTTTCTGTAGCGTAGTGGTTCCCACCCGCTCCCTCCCCGTGCACGCGCCCGCCCGGCCTCTTTTTTTAAAAAAATGGTATGGTCTGTCTGAATTACAAAATAACATTTTTGAGCTTGAAATCCCTTTAACTCAATGCAAAGTTTTGCTGTAAGAAAATTGAAATTCACAGTTTTCTGTTTGTTTCCTAACAAATTGAAATGGCTTTAAGAGGTGAACACCCTGTGAAAAGTCATGCAGCGCAGGTCCCACAGAATTTCTGATGGTTTAAATGGTGGCTATTAATTTAATTGAAATTTTAATAAACTATAATGTACAGGGAGTGCAGAATTATTAGGCAAGTTGTATTTTTGAGGATTAATTTTATTATTGAACAACAACCATGTTCTCAATGAACCCACAAAACTCATTAATATCAAAGCTGAATAGTTTTGGAAGTAGTTTTTAGTTTGTTTTTAGTTATAGCTATTTTAGGGGGATATCTGTGTGTGCAGGTGACTATTACTGTGCATAATTATTAGGCAACTTAACAAAAAACAAATATATACCCATTTCAATTATTTATTTTTACCAGTGAAATCAATATAACATCTCAACATTCACAAATATACATTTCTGACATTCAAAAACAAAACAAAAACAAATCAGTGACCAATATAGCCACCTTTCTTTGCAAGGACACTCAAAAGCCTGCCATCCATGGATTCTGTCAGTGTTTTGATCTGTTCACCATCAACATTGCGTGCAGCAGCAACCACAGCCTCCCAGACACTGTTCAGAGAGGTGTACTGTTTTCCCTCCTTGTAAATCTCACATTTGATGATGGACCACAGGTTCTCAATGGGGTTCAGATCAGGTGAACAAGGAGGCCATGTCATTAGATTTTCTTCGTTTATACCCTTTCTTGCCAGCCACGCTGTGGAGTACTTGGACGCGTGTGATGGAGCATTGTCCTGCATGAAAATCATGTTTTTATTGAAGGATGCAGACTTCTTCCTGTACCACTGCTTGAAGAAGGTGTCTTCCAGAAACTGGCAGTAGGACTGGGAGTTGAGCTTGACTCCATCCTCAACCGAAAAGGCCCCACAAGCTCATCTTTGATGATACCAGCCCAAACCAGTACTCCACCTCCACCTTGCTGGCGTCTGAGTCGGACTGGAACTCTCTGCCCTTTACCAATCCAGCCACGGGCCCATCCATCTGGCCCATCAAGACTCACTCTCATTTCATCAGTCCATAAAACCTTAGAAAAATCAGTCTTGAGATATTTCTTGGCCCAGTCTTGACGTTTCAGCTTGTGTGTCTTGTTCAGTGGTGGTCGTCTTTCAGCCTTTCTTACCTTGGCCATGTCTCTGAGTATTGCACACCTTGTGCTTTTGGGCACTCCGGTGATGTTGCAGCTCTGAAGTATGGCCAAACTGGTGGCAAGTGGCATCTTGGCAGCTGCACGCTTGACTTTTCTCAGTTCATGGGCAGTTATTTTGCGCCTTGGTTTTTCCACACGCTTCTTGCGACCCTGTTGACTATTTTGAATGAAACGCTTGATTGTTCGATGATCACGCTTCAGAAGCTTTGCAATTTTAAGAGTGCTGCATCCCTCTGCAAGATATCTCACTATTTTTGACTTTTCTGAGCCTGTCAAGTCCTTCTTTTGACCCATTTTGCCAAAGGAAAGGAAGTTGCCTAATAATTATGCACACCTGATATAGGGTGTTGATGTCATTAGACCACACCCCTTCTCATTACAGAGATGCACATCACCTAATATGCTTAATTGGTAGTAGGCTTTCGAGCCTATACAGCTTGGAGTAAGACAACATGCATAAAGAGGATGATGTGGACAAAATACTCATTTGCCTAATAATTCTGCACTCCCTGTAAAGCAGTGTTTCTCAAGTACCCCTAACAGGCCAGATTTGTATGATATCTTAATTAGAGAACATTGGAAATAATCAGCTGATCAGTAACCATAGTTACTAACCTGTTTTCACCTATTAGCTGATTATTTCACCTGTGCTGTAGTTATTAAAATATGGGCTGTTAGAGGTACTTGAGGACTGCAGTTGAGAATACCTTTTGTTAGGCCTCAAAAATAATATGTAAGTAATTTATTCAATGTAATTAGCCAATAACAATAGAAATAATATGTAACTCATGTTATCTCTGTGTTGCTGTTTAGGTAGCAGAGCAGCAGATTCAGAAGAAAGATTAATGAACACGCTGCTAAACAAAGACAGATACAATAAACTCATCCGGCCAGCGTATAACAACACCCAGTTGGTCTCCATCAAGCTCCAGTTGTCTTTGGCCCAGCTCATCAGTGTGGTAAGATTCTACAGAATCCTATTGACGTAGTTATGTACCACAGTGTCAGCATCTATTATGATGAAGGTAAAATTACTGTCGCACGCAAGTCTAAAGTAGATCGATATTGACATAACAAAAGGAGCAATTGGGTTCATCAGTATGCACATTTTGTACATGTTGTTCATTCTTATTACCCTGCCATTTCATTACTGTAATAACCTTCTGCTTCTATTATGGTTTCCTTTAACTTTTCAAGGTTTTCTTATTACAGTTTGCAATTAGTACAAGTTTAAAAGTTTTGGGGCCAAAAGTAGCACTCCTCTTCATGGGGACCCATGGGGGGCTCTCCCCTTCTGGTAAATCTATAGTCTGATACTGGGTATAGGCAGTAAACTTAGGGTTGCATGTAACCCATCACTGAAACAATCTCCTCTTTAAAGGGACAGTCAAGTCCAAAAAAAACTTTCATTTTTCAAATAGGACATGTAATTTTAAACAACTTTCCAATTTACTTTTATCAACAATTTTGCTTTGTTCTCTTGGTATTCTAGTTGAAAGCAAACCTAGGAAGGCACATATGATAATTTCTGAGCCCTTGAAGGCCGCCTCTATTTTATTTACTTTTCACAGCAGGGGAGAGCAAGCTCATGTAGGCCATATAGATAGCATTGTGATCACGCCCGTGGCTAGTGGCAGACACTGCACTTATTGGCTAAAATGCAAGTCAATAGATAATAACTAAAAGTCATGTGATTAGGGGCGGTCAGACGATGCTTAGATACAAGTTAGTCACAGAAGTAAAAAGAGTATTAATATAACAGTGTTGGTTTTGCAAAACTGGGGAATGGGTAATAAAGGGATTATCTATCTTATTAAACAACAAAAATTCTGGTGTTGACTGTCCCTTTAACTAGTGATCACATGGACGTTTTGGAAATAGCAGTTTTCTAACCTGTTAGGATATTTAGGGACTGATGATCTAACTCTCTCTGGTTTGCTAAGAATATCTAAGATGTCTCATCAGTACTACAAGGTCCCTCTAAGAACTTTAGAGAAGCAGTTTATTTAGCTATGTAGGGTTTTGGCTGGGTGTGAAGGAGATACAGATGTTGCAGTAAAGATGCGATAAAATATTATTTTGGATCATTGCAGCTGTTTTCCAAGCCAGATGATTGCTTATTGGCTTAAAACAACAGTAAGATGGGAATCTAGAAAGCAATTGATCAACATGAAAAACAAAATCAATGGCGGCGGAAAAGTAAGACATAAAAACATTACAGGATGAATTTCACTTACATATTAAAGACAGACAAAGCATTAAAATAAATATTTCACAAGGGATAACAGTCCATCTGTGCATTTGCTATACTGCAAGATAAATGATATTTTCTAACTGGGCTGTCAGCAGATATCTTGAGGGCAACAATCTGACTCGCCAGTGCTTTGTGTCCTCATATTGTCCTCTGTGTCAGTGGCATATTTAGTATTTGTGATGCTCTAAACTGCCAGTCCTGCTTCCTTTTTTAACACTGGCAGCTCTCAAAGCTTGTGTTGCAGACGGACACAATGTACATAACCTATAGTTTTATTGCCAGTGTGCCGTATGCTCATTACATTATTGCTCTAACATTAATAATGTTTAGTAGGAGCATTTTGTATAGCAGCTCTTTATGACACCAACAACGGCACTGGAATTGCTTTGCACTATTTCTAAACTTAGGGGCCCATTTATCAAGCTTCAGATGGCTTGAGGGCCCTTGTTTCTGGCGAGCCTGCAGCAGTTATGAAGCAGTGGTCTAAAGACCGCTGCTCCATAACCCTGTCCGCCTGCTCTGAGCAGGGGGACAGAGATCGCCGTAAATCAACCCGATCAAGTACGATCAGGTTGATTGACACCTCCCTGCTGGCCGCGAATCTGCAGGGGGCGGCGTTGCACCAGCAGCTCACAAGAGCTGCTGGTGCAATGCTGAATATAGAGAGCGTATTGCTCTCCTCATTCAGCAAGGTCTGGCGGACCTGATCCGCACTGTCGGATCAGGTCCGCCAGACCTCTGATAAATATCCCCCTTACAGTGTTACAGACCTCACAGTGTTTCCCGGCTTGTACCGGGAAGGAAGGTGGTAAAGTCAGCATGAAACAAGGGAAGAGCCAGTGCAGGCCTGGATGGAGTTGGGGTAGCTGGGCAATTAAACCAGGACATTTACAGGAAAGGTAGTGTTGCATTCAGGGCAACAGGACTATTCTTCATAATGTGGGATGTTTGGGAGCTCTTAGTTCTATCTACAAAATGAAGAATAACCAGCCATGAGACTCACCTCTGCAGCTGTTGGAGGATGCTTCAGGCTGTGATGATCCAATAGATATGTATTATTCACATGTGTATATGGATGTACGTATGATTGCTTAACTGTAGGGGCATGATAACTAGAAATGTGCACTTGTTTTTGGATGAATGTAAAAAAAAAAAAAAAAAAAGTAATCCCCTCCATGTACCCCCAGCTGTTATATTCACTCAGTTTTCCATACCTGGGTCCTAACCTACAGTCAACACACACTGCTCTCCAACCAAATACACAGCGAAATCCCAAGGGTGACACAACTATTTGTAACCTCCCCTAGGTTAGGACCCAGGTTAGAGGAGACCGTAAAGTGGTTCTTGGACTTATCATTATTTTGCCAAATGCTGTTACAAAGTCTTCACTTTTATGCTTTTAGCCTAGCTGTGTGCATCCAAGCGAGTGCTGACTATTCTGTGTGCTGTGTATGGTCTGTCAGTATAAGAGCATTGAGCTTGTCATCACACGTCGGCTGTTGTGCGCAAACACACACACAGATAAATATATATATATATTCCATTAGAAAAGCATAGTTTTAAACTTAGTGAAGAATTACACTATTTGACCTTCAGCTTAGTGTGCCCTCGGTTTAGCATACCTTAAAGGGACATTAAACACTTTTAGATGGTAATACAAAATGATAAAATGTATGTGTAAAAAAAACTCTGCAATAAACGTTCATTATTTATTTTGTCCCTCTTTCCTGTAATTCCATTCTAAAATTGTGAACATTTCAGTTCATGTTAGAAATGGAAGGACAGAACCCTGTTATATTCCACACAGGAATTGGCTAAACACTCTAGTGACCTATTTATAACTGTCCCTAATTGGCCACAGCAGAGAAGGTAACCTAAGTTATAACATGGCAGCTCCCATTGTTTTAAAGACATTACAACTTTACACTTATTTTGTAAATATTTAAACAGCTAATGAAACTTTAAAAAAATACATCTACATGTTATTCTCAGACTAATCTTTTCTTTGAATGCACCATTCATTCTAGCATTTTTTTAGTGTTTAATGTCCCTTTAACCTTAGCGCATCTTTGGCTTATTAGTGATAGCCTAAATGAGTTTTTACCTCCATTGCTAGACATTTTAGACCAAGAGAAAGATATGCTAATATGAAGAATAATACATTAATATTTAGAAGTAAATTCATCACTCCAATTAATATTTTAAAGAAATCATTAGTTACACTTAGGATTGGCACAACAACCTCTCATGCATACAATAATTTCACAATTTAAGTGCAAACATGTATATTGTCCTCCTCATACAAGGGGGTAGATTTAACAAATGGCGGGCGGACATGATTTGCTGAATGCCGACAGCATACGCTGTCAGCATTTATCATTGCACAAGCATTTCTTGTGAATTGCTTGTGCAATGCCGCCCCCTGCACATTTGGGCCAATCGCCCACTAGCAGGGGGTGTCAATCATCCCGATCGTATCTGATCGGGATTATTGCAGTCCATCACCTCAGAGGTGATGGACTTACGACCACTGCTTCTTAACTACTGATTCCGGCCAACATGGCAGTTAAAAAACGTAATTGCCGTACTTTCAAAGTCTAGAAACCAATTTGCAAACATTGTGGCCACAAACAAGTCATTTCCGCTACCATAACAGTAGCAAAATGAGCTCAGACCATGAAAAGGTCAACAGCATATGATGGTTCACACAATACGCAAAAAACATTCATTTTTCTTTTTATAGTTTCAAGAAATGCTGTATTTTTTACACACCTTTGAACTTGCTGAATATTTTTTATCATATCAGAAGACCAAGGGACTGTGACTGTATTTGATTTCTGGTGTCATGATGCCTAAGGTCTCAATGATAAAAAAAAAACTCGCCGACATGGAGAGAATACACAATATTTGGGATTTTCTTTAGACCTTGTATTGTAATGTAGGAATCTCTCCTTCACATAAAGATCATTACATAGTGACATAAACATGTCTCACAATAAAATGTGTGTTTCTAAAGCCTTTTGAGGGGACTCATATTACTGACAAGACTTGTTACATCATCTCACCTGAGCAGAGAGCTTTAGATCACTGTGCCTTTAGTGAACTCATTCTGTAACATTAATTTACTGTATATAAAATAATTTGCTAATACTGAAGCAAATACTAATTTGTTATCATATACAAGGAAAAGTGTCACTCCTACATATGACCAATAAAAGAGTATAGCCAGTAAATAGCAAGGCATACTACACTCAGCGCAGTTTATGCTACAAAATGCTTCAAAAAACAAGTAACTAGTAACAGGCTTGCAAGCCTGAATCATGGTCTCAATGACAGACTCAGAAAAACCACGCTTAGACAGAATTAAGCGTTCAATCTACAAGCAGTCAGATTCAGAGAAATGAGATTTGGATGAAGGAAGGGACCCTGAATTAGGAGGTCCTTCCTCAGAGGTAGTCTCCAAGGTGGGAGAGATGACATCTCCACTAGGTCTGCAAACCAGATCCTGCGAGGCCACGCAGGGGCTATTAGAATCACTGACGCCCTCTCCTGTTTGATACGAGCAATGACTTGTGGAAGGAGAGCAAATGGAGGAAACGGGTATGCCAACCTGAAAACCCAAGTAACCACCAGAGCATCTATCAGAACAGCCTTCAGATCTCTTGACCTTGAACCATACCTTGGAAGCTTGGCGTACTGATGGGACGCCATCAGATCTAACTCCGGCACCCCCCATTTGAGGACTAAGCTGGATAACACCTCTGGATGGAGTTCCCACTCCCCGGGATGAAATGTCTGTCTGCTCAGAAAATCCGCTTCCCAGTGGTCTACTCCTGGAATGTGGATGGCAGATAGATAGCAACTGTGGGTCTCTGCCCACTGAAGAATCCAAGTAACCTCCTACATGGCTATGGAACTCCGAGCTCATCCCTGGTGATTGATGTATGCCACAGAGGTTATGTTGTCTGACTGGAACCTGATAAACTGGGCTGAAGACAACTGAGGCCAAGCCAATAGAGCATTTTAAATCGCCCTCAACTCCAAGATGTTGATGGGAAGAGCAGACTCCTCCCAAGTCCAAAGGCCCTGAGCTTTTAACAAGTTCCAGACTGCTCCCCAGCCCAGCAGGCTGGTGTCCATGGTCACGATAATCTAGGAAGGTCTCCGAAAGCATGTGCCCCGAGACAGATGTTCCTGAGAAATCCACTACGGGAGAGTCCCTTGATGACTGATCTAACTCTATTCTCTGAGATAGATCCGCATGGTCGCCATTCCATTGTCTGAGCATGTACAACTGGAGGAATGATGTCTATGGAAACCACCATCAGACCGATTACCTCCATACATTGAGCCACTGAAGGATGAGCAGTAACCTGAAGAGAAAGGTAATTGGAAATTATTATTTTTTTCCTGACCTCTGTCAGAAAAATCTTCATCAATAGAGAATCTATTGTGGTCCCTAAGAACACTACTCTTGTAGCAGGGGGAAGGGAGCTTTTTTCCAGATTCACATTCCATACGTGGGAATGAAGAAAAGACAACAATATCTCTGTGTGAGATTTTGCTTGTTGAAAAGATGGCGCCTGAAACAATATGTTGTCCAGGTAGGGTGCCACAGCAATTCCACGAGAATGGATCACTGCCAAAAGAGCCACCAGAACCAGAAAGGCAAATTTCAGGAATCTGTGATGGTCCCTGTGAATAGGAACATGGAGATACGAATCCATTAGTTGTCATGAACTGACCCTCTTGTACTAAAGGAAGAATGGAGCGTATAGTCTCCATCTTGTAGGATGGAACTTTGAGAAACTTGTTTAGACATTTCAAGTCTAGAAAGGGATGGAAAGTTCCCGCTTTTTTGGGAACCACAAATAGGTTGGAGTTGAACCCGGGTCCCTGTTCCTGCAATGGAACTGGAACTATCACTCCCAGGGAGGTAAGATGTTGTATACATTTCAAGAACACCTCTCTGTTTATCTGGTCTGCAGGTAATCTTGAGAGATGGAATCTGCCTCTGGGTGGAAAAGTCTTGAATTCCAATGTGTAACCCTTGGATACTATGTCCACAGTCCATGTATCTGGGGCATCTCATATTCAGGCTTGAGAGAACTGAGAAATTCTGCCCTCCACCTGACCAAACCCGGACCGGGGGCAAACCCTTCATGCTGATTTGGAGTCAGCTACGGGTTTCTTTAATTGTTTCCCCTCGTTCCAAGACTGATTGGGTTTCCAAGAAGACTTGGATTGTTCCTGCTTGGAAGAAGAAGGGGAAGGCCTTCCTCTGAAGTTATGAAAGGAACGAAAATTACTCTGACGTCCTTTAGGCCTATTCTTCTTATCTTGTTTTCCACCCATAATATCAGAGATCATTTTTGCCAAACCGGTCTAAACAAGTTTTTTCCCTTGTAAGGAATCGCCAGAAGCTTGACTTTAGAGGAATCGTCCGGAGACCAGGATTTCAACCATAACGCCCTGCAGGCTAGGACAGCAAAACTAAAAGTTTTATATCCTAGTCTAACAACCTGTAAAATGGCATCTGCAATAAAGGAATTGGCCAAGTTAAGAGCTTTAATCCTATCTTGAATTTTATCCAAGGAAGTCTCTACTTGAAGAGATTCAGACAAGGCGTCCAACCCATAAGATGCCGCACTAGTCACGTTGGCAATACACACTTCAGGTTGCCATTGGAGACCTTGATGAACATAAATCTTTTTCAAATAAGCCTTTAGCTTCTTGTCCATCAGATCCTTAAAAGATCAGATATCCTCAGTAGGAATAGTGGTTCTCTTATCCAGAGTGGAAATGGCCCCTTCAACTTTGGGTACAGTATACCAAGGGTCTTTAATGGAGTCCTCGACAGGAAACATTTTCTTAAAAATGGGAGACGGGGAAAAAGACAATCCTGTTTTTTCCCATTCCTGTGAGATAATCTCCCTAGCACGGTCCGGCAAAGGAAAAACCTCAGAAGCGGAAGGTTCATCATAGAAGCTTACTAGATTTCTTAGGAGTGACAACGACAGGGGTATCGGAGTCATCTAAAGTAGCTAAAACCTCCTTTACCAATACACAAAGGTGTTCAAGCTTAAATCTGAAGGATACCACCTCAGTCTCAGAAGAAGGAATTATACTGTCCAAATCTGAGATTTCACCCTCAGAAAGTCCCGATGCATCTTCCTCATCAGACTTATGAGAAAGGGCAACTTGGGAAGCAGAACTGAGGACAGGCACCTAACTTTCTGAATTTCTAGATTTGGCAGCTAATGCCGCAGATACAGCTGAAGATACTTGGGCAGCAATTTCTGATTTTAAATAAACTCCACTAGGATTTATAGAGGAACCGAAGGGCACTGCATGTGATGCAATTGAGGCTTGGGACATAGCAGGACAAAGCTGAGGTATTATTTTAACAGCATCATCCTGAGAGACATTAAGCTAAAAAATGTTACCTTTATATTGTAAGGTTTTCTTGACATGAAGAACAAAATTGCATAGGAGCTGCAATTTGAGCATCTAAACATAATAAGCATGAATTCATGAGAGCAGGCTCTTGCTCCATATGAGACATTTTGTGAAACAGTAAATAAACTTGTACAGATAAGTTTCAAAGATTTTAATATTCAATTAAAATAAGTCAAGGAAAAAATACACTTTAAATTTTAGCCCAAATTAGGATCGATCCCCAGCTAACATTATGTGAGAAAAGTTAAGAAAAAACATTTAATAAACATGAAATAAACTTCTAAAATATCCCTCAGGCAACCCCAAACCTCAATTACTAAGGTAGCCTTACCGTTACCAATTAAGACTGGATCACCAAGAAATGGAGAAAAACTACTTTTTCCTCAGAAATGTTATAAAGTAAAGTCGGTCATGTGACCGCAACTGCCGAGCTTAAATTACTGCTGCAACACAGAGAGGCACCACTTCCTGGTACACTGAGTACCAGAAATATCAGTTTCTTCAAACCTGACAGTTTAAAATGTTGCATCATTTTATTTTATCGCAAAGGGGAAGTGAATAAGCTGCTGAAATAAATAATCCAGCCTTAATTTCAATTTAAACTTGTATTGTTTTATCAAGTAAATATGTGTCAGAAAATAAAGCTTAATAAAAAAAAATTACACTTTCTTTTTAAGAGTTTAAATCTTAGTCTGACACATGCTACAGTGCATGGTCTCCTTAACTTGAAGAAAAAGCACTTACCTGCTCCGTTGTCCGGCATGTAGACAGTTACAAGGTATGAGAAGACACAGTTTTTCACAGAGACCTTTGAAAAAGAAAGAACAGAGTAGCCAACTCTGGCTTTCTAAACTAGGGCAGCAATTGTTAGGAAAACGCAGTAAGTACCTCTTTACAAGTTCCTAACTGCTTGAATGACGTGGAATATGGCTATACCCCAAAACTTGATTGTAGATTAAATCAAAATTTTTCTTCAGACACCCAAACTTCACCTCCTCCATGCACCGAAGGCAAAGAGAATGACTGAGAGTTGTGGGTAAGGGAGTGATACTTAGCAGTTTAACTGTGGTGCTTTTTGCCTCCTCCTGGCCAGGAGAGATATTCCCAACAGTAATTACTCAAGCCGTGGACTCACCATATCTTTGGAAAGAAATACAGGTCATTAAAGGGACAGTTCACCCAAAAAATTTCTCCCCTTTAAATTATTCCCAATGATCCTTTTAACCTGCTAGAGTGTATTAAATTGGTTACAAGTAACTCCTTTACTCATATTTCAGCATTTGAAATAGCTGATTTAGCCTGGGGTATCGCCACCTACACTGAACAAATTAATACTGGAGTATAGGCTATTGAATAGCCTAAGTATACACAGCCAGCAGAAGAGATTACACTCTGTGGGATGCAGGATAGTTAAGTAATAAAATTATCATTTTCCATTGTTCTCTTTATGTATTGAGCTTTGGTGTTCCAGCCAAATAAAAGCTAAGGAAGAAAGTCTGTTTACACAAACTTAAAACATAATGAGATTTGATATCACCTTTAAGTTCAACCCATTGTAATAGGCTGTGGTTTCAAAGCACAAAATCAGCTACTTCATATACACAAAAAAGCATGACAATGGAATTTCTCAAATATTTTATACTCTGCAGTTGGTATAACAAGTCATTTAAAATACATTAATGGAAAAACAATTTTACAGTGTACTGTCCCTTTAAGGCTGCGATTATATAGGAATAAAAATATACCACTACTGAGTTATCACATCTAAGGTTATTAAAAATGTAGATATGGATGTATATGGGTCAAATCTGGTAACTATATGTTGATAAGCAAAATATACAATATCTGCAATTGAACAGAATCCTGGCCCTATAGTTATTCTATGTTCCAGCCATCAGTTTTCCTGTGCAGATATTAATTCTATGCCTATATTTTGCTTGAGGTGTAAACAAATGTTCTATCTTATGTTTTGAGCCAAATACATAAATGTGATATTACCATATGTAAGTTTAAAAGCAATAAGAATAAAAAGCATATGTTTAATACAGATAAACTTATTGGTTTACTTAGCCTAAATATGCAGAGTGCTGAATGGTGTGAGGGGGTGTGACGCGGGTGGGATCCGAGAGTGACACGGACGGGGTAGGGCGTGACACGGGTGAGGCCGGGTGTGACATGGGCGGGGCCAGGCGGGCGTGAGAGAGCTCAAAAGAGGGGTGATAGGAGAGCAAAAGACAAAGAGGCGGGATAGAGAGAGCAAAAGAGAGGGAGAGAGACAGCAAAAGTGAGGGGGAGGGAGAGCAAAAGAAAGGGGAGAGAGAGAGCAAAAGAGGGGAGAGAGACAGCAACATAGAGTGGGGATAGGGGAGAGAGAGCAAAAGAGAGGAGGAGAGTGCAAAAGAGGGGAGAGAGAGACAGAGAGAGAGAGAGCGCAAAAGAGAGGGGGAAAGAGGTGGGGAGAGAGAGAGAGCAAAAGGGGGGGGGGAAGAGTGGGGGAGAGAGAGAGCAAAAGAGAGGGGAGAGAGAGAAAGAGAGAGAGCAAAAGAGAGGGGGAGAGAGAGAGCAAAAGAGAGGGGGGAGAGAGAGAGCAAAAGAGAGGGGGGAGAGAGAGAGCAAAAGAGAGGGGGAGAGAGAGCAAAAGAGAGGGGGGAGAGAGAGCAAAAGAGGGGGATAGAGAAAGCAAAATAGAGGGAGAGAGATAGCAAAAGAGAGGGGGAGGGAGAGCAAAAGAAAGGGAAGAGAGAGAGAGCAAAAAAGGGGAGATAGAGAGCAAAAGACAGGGGGAGAAAGGTTAGAGAGAGAGCAAAAGAGAGGAGAGAGAGATCAAAAGAGAGGGGGGACAGCACAAAAGAGGGGAGAGAAAGACAGAGAGAGAGTGCAAAAGAGAGGGGGGAGAGAGAGAGAGCAAAAGAGAGGGGGCAAAGAGAGTGAGAGCAAAAGAGAGGGTGAGAGAGAGCAAAAGAGAAGGGGGAAGAGACAGCAAAAGAGAGGGGGAGAGAGAGAGCACAATTGGGGGGATAGAGAGAGGAAAAGAGAGGGAGAGAGACAGCAAAAGAGAGGGGAAGAGAGACAGCAAAAGAGAGGGGGAGAGAAAGCAAAAAAGAGGGGAAGAGAGAGCAAAAAAGAGGGGGGAGAGCGCTAAAGAGAGGGGGAGAGTGCAAAAGAGAGGGGAAGAGAGCGCAAAAGAGAGGGAGGAAAAGAGAGGGAGGAGAGAGAGAGAGAGCAAAAGATAGGGGGAGAGAACAAAATATGGGGGAGAGAGAGAGCAAAATAGAGGGAGAGAGACAGCAAAAGAGAGGGGAAAAGAGACAGCAAAAGAGAGAGGGGAGAGAGAGCAAAAGAGAGGGGGAGAGATAGGTAGCAAAAGAAAGGGGGGGAGAGCAAAAGAGAGGGGGGATAGCGCAAAAGAGAGGGGAAGATAGAGCACAAAAGAGAGGGAGGAAAAGAGAGGGGGGAGAGAGAGAGAGAGAAAAAGAGAGGGGGAGAGAGATAAAGCAAAAGAGAGGGGAGAGAGAGCAAAAGAGAGGGGAGAGAGAGCAAAAGAGAGGGAGAGAGGCAGCAAAAAGAGAGGGGGAGAAAGGGGAGAGAGAGAGCAAAAGAGAGGGGAGAGAGCAAAAGAGAGGGGGAGAGCGCAAAAGAGGGGGGAGAGAGAGCATGCACAAGAGAGGGGGAGAGAGAGAGCAAAAGAGAGGGGGAGAGCGCAAAAGAGAGGGGAGAGAGAGCGCAAAGATGGGGGGAATGAGAGAGAGCAAAAGAGAGGGGAAGAGAGACAGCAAAAGAGAGGGGGAGAGAAAGAGCAAAAGAGAGGGGGAGAGAGACAGCAAAATATATGGGGAAAGAGAGCAAAAGAAAGTGGAAAGAGAGCAAAAGAAAGGGGAGAGAGTGCAAAAGAGGGGGGATAGAGAGCAAAACAGAGGGGGGAGAGAGATAGAGAGAGCAAAAGAGAGGGGGAGAGAGAGCTAAAGAGAGGGAGAGAGACAGCAAAAGAGAGGGGGAGAGAGAGCAAAAGAGAGGGGGAGAGAGAGAGAGCGCAAAAGAGAGGGGGAGAGAGAGTGCAAAAGAGAGGGAGGAAAAGAGAGGGGGAGAGACAGAAAAAGAGAGGGCAGAGAGAGAGATCAAAAGAGAGGGGGAGAGAGATTAAAAGAGAGGGGGGAGATAGAAAAACAAGGGGGGCAAGATAGAGCAAAAAAAAGGGGGGGATAGAGAGCAAAAGAGGGGGGATAGAGAGAACAAAAGAGAGGGGGAGGGAGAGCAAAAGAAAGGGGAGACAGAGAGAGAGAGTAAAAGAGGGGAGATAGAGAGAGCAAAAGAGAGTGGGAGAAAGGGGAGAGAGAGCAAAAGAGAGGGAAGAGAGAGCAAAAGAGAGGGGGGACAGCACAAAAGAGGGGAGAGAAAGACATTGAGAGAGAGCGCAAAAGAGAGGGGGAAGAGAGGGGAGAGAGCAAAAGAAAGGGGAGAGAGAGCAAAAGAGAGGGGGAGAGAGAGAGCAAAAGATAGGGGGGAAAGAGAGAGAGAGAGCAAAAGAGAGGGGGAGAGCACAAAAGAGAGGGGAAGAGAGAGGGCAAAAGAGAGGGAGGAAAAGAGAGGGAGAAAAGAGAGAGCAAAAGAGAGGGGGAGAGAGAGAACAAAAGAGGGGGGATAGAGAGAGAGCAAAATATGGGGGAGAGAGAGAGCAAAAGAAAGGGAGAGAGGCAGCAAAAGAGAGGTGGGAGAGAGAGAACAAAAGAGAGAGGAGAGAGATTAAGCAAAAGAGAGGGGAGAGAGAGCAAAAGAGAGGGGAGAGAAAGCAAAAGAGAGGGAGAGAGACAGCAAAAGAGAGGGGGAGAAAGGGGAGAGAGAGAGCAAAAGAGAGGAGGAGAAAGAGAACAAAAGAGAGGGGAGAGAGATAGAGCAAAAGAGAGGGGAGAGAGCGCAAAAGCGAGGGAGAGAGAGACAGCAAAAGAGAGGGGGAGAAAGGGGAGAGATTGAGCAAAAGAGAGGGGAGAGAGCAAAAGAGAGGGGGAGAGCGCAAAAGAGGGGAGAGAGAGAGCGTGCAAAAGAGAGGGGGGAAAGAGAGGGGGAGAGAGAGAGCAAAAGAGAGGGGAGAGAGAGCGCAAAGATAGGGGGAACGAGAGGGGGAGAGAGAGCAAAAGAGAGGGGAGAGAGAGAGCAAAAGAGAGGGGGAGAGAGCATAAGAGAGAGGGTGAGAGAGAGCAAAAGAGAGGGGGAGAGAGAACAAAAGAGAGGTGAGAGAGACAGCGAAAGAGAGAGGGGAAAGAGAGCAAAAGAAAGGGGAGAGAGAGAGTGCAAAAGAGGGGGGATAGAGAGCAAAAAAGAGGGGGGAGAGAGAGAGCAAAAGAGAGGGAGGAGAGAGAGAGCAAAAGAGGGGTGATAGAGAGAGCAAAAGAGAGGGAGAGAGACAGCAAAAGAGAGGGGGAGAGAGCGCAAAAGAGAGGGGGAGAGAGAGCGCAAAGGAGAGGGAGGAAAAGAGAGGGGGAGATAGAGCAAAAGAGATGGGTGAGAGAGAGCAAAAGAGAGGGGGAGAGAGAGCAAAAGAGAGGGGGAGAGAGAGGGAGCAAAAGAAAGGGGAGAGAGAGCAAAAGAGAGGGGGGAGAGTGCAAAAGAGAGGGGAAGAGAGAGCGCAAAAGAGAGGGGAGAGAGATAAAGCAAAAGAGAGGGGAGAGAGAGAGCAAAAGAGAGGGGGAGAAAGGGGAGAGAGAAAGCAAAAGAGAGAGGGGAGAGAGAGAACAAAATAGAGGGGAGAGAGATAAAGCAAAAGAGAGGGGAGAGAGAGCAAAAGCGAGGGAGAGAGACTTCAAAAGAGAGGGGGAGAAAGGGGAGAGAGAGAGCAAAAGAGAGGGGAGAGCAAAAGAGGGGGGAGAGCACAAAAGAGGGGAGAGAGAGATCATGCAAAAGAGAGGGGGGAAAGAGAGGGGGAGAGAGAGCACAAGAGAGGGGGAGAGAGAGAACAAAAGAGAGCGAGAGAGAGCAAAAGAGAGGAGAGAGAGAGAGACAGCAAAAGAGAGAGGGGAAAGAGAGCGCAAAGATAGGGGGGAATGAGAGGGGGAGAGAGAGCAAAAGAGAGGGGAGAGAGAGAGCAAAAGAGAGGGGGAGAGAGCATAAGAGAGAGGGTGAGAGAGAGCAAAAGAGAGGGGGAGAGCGCAAAAGAGGGGAGAGAGAGAGCGTGCAAAAGAGAGGGGGGAAAGAGAGGGGGAGAGAGAGTACAAGAGAGGGGGAGAGAGAGAGCAAAAGAGAGGGGAGAGAGAGCGCAAAGATAGGGGGAACGAGAGGGGGAGAGAGAGCAAAAGAGAGGGCAGAGAGAGAGCAAAAGAGAGGGGGAGAGAGCATAAGAGAGAGGGTGAGAGAGAGCAAAAGAGAGGGGGAGAGAGAACAAAAGAGAGGGGAGAGAGACAGCGAAAGAGAGAGGGGAAAGAGAGCAAAAGAAAGGGGAGAGAGAGAGTGCAAAAGAGGGGGGATAGAGAGCAAAAAAGAGGGGGAGAGAGAGCAAAAGAGAGGGAGGAGAGAGAGAGCAAAAGAGGGGTGATAGAGAGAGCAAAAGAGAGGGAGAGAGACAGCAAAAGAGAGGGGGAGAGAGAGCAAAAGAGAGGGGGAGAGAGAGCGCAAAGGAGAGGGAAGAAAAGAGAGGGGGAGAGAGAGCAAAAGAGAGGGGAGAGAGAGAGCAAAAGAGAGAGGGAGAGAGAGCAAAAGAGAGGGGGAGAGAGAGGGAGCAAAAGAAAGGGGAGAGAGAGCAAAGAGAGGGGGGAGAGCGCAAAAGAGAGGGGAAGAGAGAGCGCAAAAGAGAGGGGAGACATATAAAGCAAAAGAGAGGGGAGAGAGAGCAAAAGAGAGTGGGAGAAAGGGGAGAGAGAGAGCAAAAGAGAGAGGGGAGAGAGAGAACAAAAGAGAGGGGAGAGAGATAAAGCAAAAGAGAGGGGAGAGAGAGCAAAAGCGAGGGAGAGAGACTTCAAAAGAGAGGTGGAGAAAGGGGAGAGAGAGAGCAAAAGAGAGGGGAGAGCAAAAGAGGGGGGAGAGCGCAAAAGAGGGGAGAGAGAGATCATGCAAAAGAGAGGGGGGAAACAGAGGGGGAGAGAGAGCACAAGAGAGGGGGAGAGACAGCAAAAGAGAGGGGGAGAGAGAGCAAAAGAGAGGGGGAGAGAGAGCGCAAAGGAGAGGGAGGAAAAGAGAGGGGGAGAGAGAGCAAAAGAGAGGGGAGAGAGAGAGCAAAAGAGAGAGGGAGAGAGAGCAAAAGAGAAGGGGAGAGAGAGGGAGCAAAAGAAAGGGGAGAGAGAGCAAAAGAGAGGGGGGAGAGCGCAAAAGAGAGGGGAAGAGAGAGCGCAAAAGAGAGGGGAGAGAGATAAAGCAAAAGAGAGGGGAGAGAGAGGAAAAGAGAGGGGGAGAAAGGGGAGAGAGAGAGAGCAAAAGAGAGAGGGGAGAGAGAGAACAAAAGAGAGGGGAGAGAGATAAAGCAAAAGAGAGGGGAGAGAGAGCAAAAGCGAGGGAGAGAGACTTCAAAAGAGAGGGGGAGAAAGGGGAGAGAGAGAGCAAAAGAGAGGGGAGAGCAAAAGAGGGGGGAGAGCGCAAAAGAGGGGAGAGAGAGATCATGCAAAAGAGAGGGCGGAACGAGAGGGGGAGAGAGAGCAAAAGAGAGGGGAGAGAGAGAGCAAAAGAGAGGGGGAGAGAGCATAAGAGAGAGGGTGAGAGAGAGCAAAAGAGAGGGGGAGAGAACAAAAGAGAGGGGAGAGAGACAGCGAAAGAGAGAGGGGAAAGAGAGCAAAAGAAAGGGGAGAGAGAGAGTGCAAAAGAGGGGGGATAGAGAGCAAAAAAGAGGGGGGAGAGAGAGAGCAAAAGAGAGGGAGAGAGACAGCAAAAGAGAGGGGGAGAGAGAGCAAAAGAGAGGGGGAGAGAGAGCGCAAAGGAGAGGGAGGAAAAGACAGGGGGAGAGAGAGCAAAAGAGAGGGGAGAGAGAGAGAAAAAGAGAGAGGGAGAGAGAGCAAAAGAGAGGGGGAGAGAGAGGGAGCAAAAGAAAGAGGAGAGAGAGCAAAAGAGAGGGGGGAGAGCGCAAAAGAGAGGGGAAGAGAGAGCGCAAAAGAGAGGGGAGAGAGATAAAGCAAAAGAGAGGGGAGAGAGAGCAAAAGAGAGGGGGAGAAAGGGGAGAGAGAGAGCAAAAGAGAGAGGGGAGAGAGAGAACAAAAGAGAGGGGAGAGAGATAAAGCAAAAGAGAGGGGAGAGAGAGCAAAAGCGAGGGAGAGAGACTTCAAAAGAGAGGGGGAGAAAGGGGAGAGAGAGAGCAAAAGAGAGGGGAGAGCAAAAGAGGGGGGAGAGCGCAAAAGAGGGGAGAGAGAGATCATGCAAAAGAGAGGGGGGAAAGAGAGGGGGAGAGAGAGCACAAGAGAGGGGGAGAGACAGCAAAAGAGAGGGGGAGAGAGAGGAAAAGAGAGGGGGAGAGAGAGCGCAAAGGAGAGGGAGGAAAAGAGAGGGGGAGAGAGAGCAAAAGAGAGGGGAGAGAGAGCAAAAGAGAGAGGGAGAGAGAGCAAAAGAGAGGGGGAGAGAGAGGGAGCAAAAGAAAGGGGAGAGAACAAAAGAGAGTGAGAGAGAGCAAAAGAGAGGAGAGAGAGAGACAGCAAAAGAGAGAGGGGAAAGAGAGCAAAAGATAGGGGAGAGAGAGTGCAAAAGAGGGGGGATAGAGAGAAAATAAGAATGGGGAGAGAGAGAACAAAAGAGAGGGGGAGAGAGAGCAAAAGAAGGGTGATAGAGAGAGCAAAAGAGAGGAAGAGAGACAGCAAAAGAGAGGGGGAGAGAGAGCAAAAGAGAGGGGGAGAGAAAGTGCGAAAGAGATGAAGGAGAGCGCAAAAGAGAGGAGAAGAGAGAGCGCAAAAGAGAGGGAAGAAAAGAGAGGGGGGAGAGAGAGCAAAAGAGAGGGGAGAGAGAGCAAAAGAGAGGGGGAAAGAGAGCAAAAGAGAGGGGGGAGAGCGCAAAAGAGAGGGGAAGAGAGAGCGCAAAAGAGAGGGGAGAGAGATAAAGCAAAAGAGAGGGGAGAGAGAGGAAAAGAGAGGGGGAGAAAGGGGAGAGAGAGAGTGCAAAAGAGAGAGGGGAGAGAGAGAACAAAAGAGAGGGGAGAGAGATAAAGCAAAAGAGAGGGGAGAGAGAGCAAAAGCGAGGGAGAGAGACTTCAAAAGAGAGGGGGAGAAAGGGGAGAGAGAGAGCAAAAGAGAGGGGAGAGCAAAAGAGGGGGGAGAGCGCAAAAGAGGGGAGAGAGAGATCATGCAAAAGAGAGGGCGGAACGAGAGGGGGAGAGAGAGCAAAAGAGAGGGGAGAGAGAGAGCAAAAGAGAGGGGGAGAGAGCATAAGAGAGAGGGTGAGAGAGAGCAAAAGAGAGGGGGAGAGAACAAAAGAGAGGGGAGAGAGACAGCGAAAGAGAGAGGGGAAAGAGAGCAAAAGAAAGGGGAGAGAGAGAGTGCAAAAGAGGGGGGATAGAGAGCAAAAAAGAGGGGGGAGAGAGAGAGCAAAAGAGAGGGAGAGAGACAGCAAAAGAGAGGGGGAGAGAGAGCAAAAGAGAGGGGGAGAGAGAGCGCAAAGGAGAGGGAGGAAAAGACAGGGGGAGAGAGAGCAAAAGAGAGGGGAGAGAGAGAGAAAAAGAGAGAGGGAGAGAGAGCAAAAGAGAGGGGGAGAGAGAGGGAGCAAAAGAAAGAGGAGAGAGAGCAAAAGAGAGGGGGGAGAGCGCAAAAGAGAGGGGAAGAGAGAGCGCAAAAGAGAGGGGAGAGAGATAAAGCAAAAGAGAGGGGAGAGAGAGCAAAAGAGAGGGGGAGAAAGGGGAGAGAGAGAGCAAAAGAGAGAGGGGAGAGAGAGAACAAAAGAGAGGGGAGAGAGATAAAGCAAAAGAGAGGGGAGAGAGAGCAAAAGCGAGGGAGAGAGACTTCAAAAGAGAGGGGGAGAAAGGGGAGAGAGAGAGCAAAAGAGAGGGGAGAGCAAAAGAGGGGGGAGAGCGCAAAAGAGGGGAGAGAGAGATCATGCAAAAGAGAGGGGGGAAAGAGAGGGGGAGAGAGAGCACAAGAGAGGGGGAGAGACAGCAAAAGAGAGGGGGAGAGAGAGGAAAAGAGAGGGGGAGAGAGAGCGCAAAGGAGAGGGAGGAAAAGAGAGGGGGAGAGAGAGCAAAAGAGAGGGGAGAGAGAGCAAAAGAGAGAGGGAGAGAGAGCAAAAGAGAGGGGGAGAGAGAGGGAGCAAAAGAAAGGGGAGAGAACAAAAGAGAGTGAGAGAGAGCAAAAGAGAGGAGAGAGAGAGACAGCAAAAGAGAGAGGGGAAAGAGAGCAAAAGATAGGGGAGAGAGAGTGCAAAAGAGGGGGGATAGAGAGAAAATAAGAATGGGGAGAGAGAGAACAAAAGAGAGAGGGAGAGAGAGCAAAAGAAGGGTGATAGAGAGAGCAAAAGAGAGGAAGAGAGACAGCAAAAGAGAGGGGGAGAGAGAGCAAAAGAGAGGGGGAGAGAAAGTGCGAAAGAGATGAAGGAGAGCGCAAAAGAGAGGAGAAGAGAGAGCGCAAAAGAGAGGGAAGAAAAGAGAGGGGGGAGAGAGAGCAAAAGAGAGGGGAGAGAGAGCAAAAGAGAGGGGGAAAGAGAGCAAAAGAGAGGGGGGAGATAGAGCAAAAGAGAGGGGGAGAGATAGAGAGCAAAAGAGGGGGATAGAGGGAACAAAAGAGAGGGAGAGAGACAGCAAAAGAGAGGGAGAGGGAGAGCAAAAAAAGGGGAGAGAGAGAGCAAAAGAGGGGATATAGAGAGACCAAAAGAGAAGGGGGAGAAAGGTTAGAGAGAGCAAAAGAGAGGGGAGAGAGAGAGCGAAAGATAGGGGGGACAGCGCAAAAGAGGGGAAAGAAAGAGAGAGAGCGCAAAAGAGAGGGGAAAGAAAGGGGAGAGAGAGCAAAAGAAAGGGGAGAGAGAGCAAAAGAGAGGGGAGAGAGAGCAAAAGAGAGGGGGAGAGAGAGCAAAAGAGAGGGGGAGAGAGAGAGCATAAGAGAGGGGGATAGAGAGCAAAAGAGAGGGAGAGAGAGAGCAAAAGAGAGGGGGGAGAGAGAGAGCAAAAGAGAGGGGGGAGAGAGAGAGCACAAGAGGGGGATAGAGAGAGGAAAAGAGAGGGGAAGAGAGACAGCAAAAAAAGGGGGAGAGAGAGAGCAAAAGAGAGGGGGAGAAAGAGAGAGCAAAAGAGAGGGGAAGAGCGCAAAAGAGAGGGGGAGAGCACAAAAGAGAGGGGAAGAGAGAGTGCAAAAGAGAGGGAGCAAAAGAGAGGGGGGAGAGAGAGAGAGAGAGAGAGAGCAAAAGAGAGGGGGAGAGAGAACAAAAGAGAGGGAAGAGAGAGAGAGAGCACAAGAGGGGAGATAGAGAGAGCAAAATATCGGGGAGAGAGAGAGCAAAAGAGAGGGGGAGAGAGAGCAAAAGAAAGGGGGGAGAGAGCAAAAGAGAGGGGGGAGTGCAAAAGAGAGGGGAAGAGAGAGCACAAAAGAGAGGGAGGAAAAGAGCATAAGAGAGGGGAGAGAGAGCAAAAGAGAGGGAGAGTGACAGCAAAAGAGAGGGGGGGAAAGGGGATAGGGAGAGCAAAAGAGAGGGGGATAATGCAAAAGAGGAGAGAGAGAGAGCATGCAAAAGAGAGGGGGGAAAGAGAGGGAGAGAGAGAGAGAGAGCAAAATAGAGGGGAGAGAGAGCAAAAGAGATGGGGAGAGAGAGAGCAAAAAGAGAGGGGGATAGCGCAAAGAGAGGGGAGAGAGAGCGCAAAGATGGGGGGAACGAGAGTGGGAGAGAGAGAGCAAAAGAGAGGGGAGAGAGCAAAATAGAGGGGGTGAGAGAAAGCATAAGAGAGGGGGGAGAGAGAGAGAGCAAAAGAGAGGGGGAGAGAGAGCAAAAGAAAGGGGGAGAGAGAGCAAAAGAGAGGGGGAGAGAGACTGCAAAAGAGAGGGGGAAAGAGAGCAAAAGAAAGGGGAGAGAGAGCGAGCAAAAGAGGGGGATAGAGAGCAAAAGAGAGGGGGTCAGATTGAGCAAAAGAGAGGGGGAGAGAGAGAAAAAGAGGGGTGATAGAGAGAGCAAAAGAGCGGTGATAGAGAGAGCAAAAGAGAGGGAGAGAGACAGCAAAAGAGAGGGGGAGAGAGAGCAAAAGAGAGGGGGAGAGAGAGCAAAAGAGAGGGAGAGAGAGAGAGAGCAAAAGAGAGGGAGGGAGTGCAAAAGAGAGGGAGGGAGTGCAAAAGAGAGGGGGAGAGAGAGCACAAAAGAGAGGGTGGAAAAGGGAGGAGGAGAGAGAGAGCAAAAGAGAGGGGGGAGAGAGAGCAAAAGAGAGGGGGGAGAGAGAGTAATAGAGAGGGGGAGAGAGAGAGCAAAAGAGAGGGGGGAAAGAGCAAAAGAAAGGGGAGAGAGAGAGAGCAAAAGAGCGGGATAGAGAGCAAAAAAGAGGGGGAGAGAGAGAGGAAAAGAGAGGGGGAAAGAGAGTTCAAAAGAGGGGTGATAAAGAGAGCAAAAAAGAGGGGAGAGAGAGCAAAAGAGAGGGTAGAGAGAGAGCGCAAAAGAGGGGGGAGAGTGCAAAAGAGAGGGGGAGAGAGAGTGCAAAAGAGAGGGTGGAAAAGAGAGAAGGAGAGAGAGAGAGCAAAAGAGAGGGGGGAGACAGAGTAATAGAGAGGGGGAGAGAGAGAGCAAAAGAGAGGGGGGGAAAGAGCAAAAGAGAGGGGGGTAGAGAGAGAGCAAGGGGTGGAGCAAAAAATGGCCCGTGTACACGGGCTTTAGGACTAGTTACATTAATAGAAGACTCAACTCTTTTGTCATTCATGTCAATGTAAGTGGCATTTTTATATTTTGAAGACTTAAAAAACAGCCAAAAAAAAGAGAAAGAAAATCTTTGATAAATTGTTTCTTAATGGATTCTATACTAGTTTACACCTGAGCAATAAAATGTGATGGCTTCCTGGATCATGTATAATATGTACCAAGCAAATAAAGTTTTTAGCTTTTAAATAAATATAGCATAACATTTTATATTCATTCACTATTTTTTATTTTATGTGTATGTCAGGACACACACACACATATTTCTCAGTGCACTCAATACAGAACTTGCATCCTCTATTTTAGAAAGTCTTTGACGTGTATTTAAATTAAATTATAAATATTATTAGATTTTAATCTGTCTCATTTAGTTTTATCTTGTTTCTGCTTTCTGTCTCAGATGACAGTAATTCTGTAAATTCGAGGCAGACAGGAGATGTTGAGGATGCAGATAAAATGTTCTATAATAAAAAATAAAAAAACATTTTTTTATTTAGTATGAAGATACCAGAGTTTTAATGTTTTTGGCATTTGACAAATTTTATTTTCAATAAATAATCCCCAAAAAATGGTGCAAATTATTGAAATATGTTTATGTCTGTATCTGAATAGGTATACTTTGCAAAATAAATAGGAAAAATTTTTTGAAAAAATATATAAATAAAAACACAATTCAGCAATGAAGAATTTTAAACAATTTAAGTCAAGCTCTGAGCAGAAAAAAAGTGACTACCAAGATAACAGTACTGCTACACCAGTTATATTAAACCAAACCAGTATACCTTGGCACACCTGAGTGCCCTTAAAACTGTCAGAAGTGTATACTGTTTAACAGACACAAATAACAGCTACTTCTTTAGATACATAGAGAAGAAGAGTATTAGGCTTCTTCCTTCATTAGGCTACCCATTAGCAGCAACGTTCCTCTCTGAGATTGGAGCAAGTTGGGGAATAAGCTAGAGAACATGTTGGCAACAGAGCTGTATGAGATGCATTGCAGTTGCTTAGCAAGCTGGGGAACAGGGATGGGAAAATGTTTCTAAACATTCGAAATTTAAAACAAATTTTTATACATTCATTCAAATCAAATTTTGAATGTTTACATAACATTCTAACATTCGATTTTTGAATGTTCGTTTTCTAATTTTTCAATTACATTCGAAAATATTAGTTCTAATAATAGAATGGTTGGCTTTGTATTATATTCAATATTCAAATTCGATATCTATATTTCACATTCGATTTCGAAATGTTATATTCAAATTTGATTCAATATATCACATTCAATTTCGAAATGTAGTATTCGAATTTGATTCCAATATATCAAATTTGATTTTGTTATGTAATATTTAAATTCGATTTTAATTTTGAAATAGTATTTCTAAGCTACAATTTTCTTTTGTATTGTAATATTCAAATTAGTTTTTTATAATTCAGTTATAGTGATGTCGCAAACCTAAAATTTTGCGTTCGCGAACGGCGGACGCAAACTTCCACAACTGTTCGCGAACGGGCGAACCGGGCGAACCGCCATAGAATTCAATAGGCAGGCGAATTTTAAAACCCACAGGGACTCTTTCTGGCCACAATAGTGATGGAAAAGTTGTTTCAAGGGTACTAACACCTGGACTGTGGCATGCCGGAGGGGGATCCATGGCAAAACTCCCATGGAAAATTACATAGTTGATGCAGAGTCTGGTTTTAATCCATAAAGGGCATAAATCACCTAACATTCCTAAATTGTTTGGAATAACGTGCTTTAAAACAT
Organism: Bombina bombina; assembly: GCF_027579735.1. Classification (NCBI taxonomy): domain Eukaryota; kingdom Metazoa; phylum Chordata; class Amphibia; order Anura; family Bombinatoridae; genus Bombina; species Bombina bombina. The sequence continues at coordinate 468,057,189 of NC_069504.1, read as the reverse complement.
CAGGTATGTACACTACTGTTACACCAGATATGAGTTGCACTGGGGTGACACTGTGCCGTGGCAGGCAGGCACTTAAACGCACACGTGTGAAGGAAACTGACTGCTATTATTTAAAACAGTCAAAAAAGTTTTTTTTTAAATCTACACTACTGTTACACCAGATGAGTGGTGGCACTGGGCAAGTGGGCACAGTATACGCTGTCAGCCTGACACACACGCTGGCAGGCAGGCAGGCAACTGCAATTAGATTACACAGGATAAAAAAAAAAAAAGCAGCCCTAAAAAGGGCTTTTTTGGGGTGCTGTCCTTACAGCAGAGATCAGATGAGTCCTTCAGGACTGTAGTGGACACTGAATACACTAGCCTAGCTATAGATTTCCCTACTAAATCAGCAGCAGCTACACTGTCCCTCCTCTCACTAACAATGCAGCTTCCGAATGAATCTAAAATGGATGCTGTCCAGGAGGTAAAAGGGTCTGGGAGGGAGGGTCTGCTGCTGATTGGCTGGAATGTGCCTGCTGACTGTGAGGTACAGGGTCAAAGTATTACTCAATGATGACGAATAGGGGGCGGATCGAACATCGCATATGTTCGCCCGCCGCGGCGAACGCGAACATGCTTCGTTTGCCGGGAACTATTCGCCGGCGAACAATTCGCGACATCACTATTCAGTTATCTTATAACTATTAGAATTATTTGATATTCGAATTTAAATATTCAAATCAACTTATTCCCTCCCATATGTAAATGTTATAGTTGTTAAAATTTAATTTGACAGGTTTAGTTTTGGAGAAAAGGGACGTACTGGTTTGGTGGTCGTGTTGGAATATTTTGATACTGATTTTTTTCTATATACTACTATCTATTTGCTCCTGTGGCATCTTTTATTTTTTATTTTTGTGTGGATACAATTGTGGAGGGTGGATTGCACACCATGAGAAGACGCATTTTTTATCTTCATCTTCAATCAATTTCATATAATTTTGAGAGGTAATATGCGGCCTATTATTTTTTAGAGGCAAAATTTCAGGTGATGATAGTTATAGGTGGCTACCTGCATTTATTTAGTTGGGTTTTTTTCTAAGAATTTAATTTGAAAAATTATTCATCTTTATATTCATTGTAATTTTTTAAGTCTATTATACATTAGTGTTTCTTAACCAGAAGTGGCCCTAACAGGCCATATTTTCATAATGTCTTAACTAGAGCACTGGTAAAATAATCAGTACCTATGGTGAGAGCCAGGTTAGTTACCATGGTTACTGATTATTTTACCTGTGCTCCAGTTAAGATGTTTTGAAAATATTGCCTACTAGCCTAGATTTACTTGAGGACTGTTGTTTAGAAGTACTGATGTTCATCATAGAGATGTTGTACTTGTATTGTAGTGTGGGTTGTGTTTTACTGTGCTAGTCCTGCCTTGTACCTGGGTACTATTGAATGGGCATTGGCAGCCAGAGATGCTGACTGACAAGGGTCCAAATTATATTTGTAGACTAGAATTTCTTTTAGATTTGTGAAGTATATGTTAAAAAGATACATTTTGATACATTTCGAATATTCGATTTCAATTGAATGTTTTCTAATGTTATATTCGATTTTCAGAGTCATATTCGAATTAATGCAATCCATTTTGATTTTGAATGTTCATAAAAAATTTAATAAATATATTCGAATTTCGAATGTGTATATTCAATCTTTTATGTACATTCAAAATCAAAAGTGACATTCGAAAGCGAATATACACATTTGAAATCTAAAGTGACATTCGAAAACTGTAAATAACATTTGAAAATGGAATTTTTAAGAATATTCGTTCTTATCAACATTCAAATTTGTAATTCGAATTTCGGTAATAACAATTGTTCTAACTTTTGAATTCGAAAATTTACACATTCGCCCATCCAGTGGGGAACATGCTTAGGAACATGCTTAGGTGGAGCCAGATTATGGAACATAATGATGACTGAGATAGCTGAGGAACACTTTTACTGCACATTATACATCTCAGTACAGCAGGAAAGCCTGATAGGCATTAAAGGGTTAAGACTGAGGTGGTCCCTCCATCATTGATAGCTCTCTCTTAAAAAGTTCTTCACTGTTTGGCTATTGGTTTCTATAGCTCTGTTATCCTGTATTTTGGCATGTGTGGTGCACACACTCCCACATGGGTTTTTAAAAAGCTGCCCAGTCAATAAGCTTTCCAGTCAATAGAGGCTGTAAAATTACAAGCTAATATTTTTCTTCAACAAAACATGTGTCTGGGGAAGAGAAATGGATGTGCCCCAGGTAGACAGGTATTCCCATTTCTTCTCCCATAAATGGGATTTTCAATAGCAGGTGGCGGTAATTATACATGTTCCACATGTGTCTGGCCACCCAGGTCTGTTTGTATAGTCCTCTTATTACTGGTTGTTTACTAACAGAACTTGTTTATTTTTTATCCAGTGTAGCCACTAAAACAGTATGTCAGTCTTATCTTGGGGTGCAAACAAACATTTATGTCACAAGTGGATAACATTTACTAGAGGTTTGCACAGGTGAAAATTGCGGTTCTGCCGAATTTTTCATAACAAATATTCCAAAAACTTTGAATATTCATTCCCCATTCTATTCACTATTCACTTTGTTTTAAACTAAACAAATATTGAACATTCATGGAACATTTACATTTGTTTTCGTTAAAAAAATGTAAATGTTACTCTGCTACAGGTGAAAAAGTTCAGCTGTAGCGTTAAATACATAACTTTAGCGTGTTGGAGAGCCGCTCTAATCCTAAATCTTCTTCACTGAGCTCTGGGACTCGTTAATAGGAGGCTTTGTGTAATGGATCCCAGGGTCTGCACTAAAAGACCTTCGTCTGGGATCCGCTGCCCTGTCTCCCATTAGCGCACCCTGGGGCTCTGTGAGGAAGGATTGGGATTAGCGTGGCTCTCCAGCACGCTACAGTTAAGTATTTTAACCCCCAGGCAGTATTTATTGATTTTCTTGGAATTTTCATGTGCATTTATTCAGATATTCCTTACATGAAAATGAGATGAATATCTGTTTTGTTATCAAATTTGTATTCGTAATGAAACAGATGCACATGTCTAAAATTTACTAAATGTTCTCTCCAGTCTCACCAGTTTCTAAGTTATTATATTCAGCTGATTTACTAACACTCACTCATCGGGGCCCATTTATCAAGCTCCAAACGGAGCTTGTAGGCCTGTGTTTCTGGCGAGTCTTCAGAAACACAAGTTATGGAGCAGCGGTCTAAAGACCACTGCTCCATAACCCTGTCAGCCTGCTCTGATGAGGCAGACAAGAATCTCCGGAAATCAACCCAATCGAGTATGATTGGGTTGATTGGCACCTCCCTGCTTGTCTGCGAGTCTGGGTTGATTGACACCTCCCTGCTTGTGAGCTGCTGGTGCAATGCTGAATACAGAGAGCTTATTGCTCTCCGCATTCAGTGAGTTCTTGCAGACCTGATCCGCACTGTCGGATCAGGTCCGCAAGACCTTTGATAAATAGGCCCCATCATCTCATCATTGTTTAGTGAACATAATCTATATCCAAGGAACTGGTGAGACTAGAGGTTATGGTGTTACTGAGGAGAGATGATAGACTAAAATACATGTTAGTTTGTTCCATTTAGATGTAACAAAAATATATAAAGGGACATTGTAATGACGCATTTTATTATTATATAAAAGCTCATAACTAAGGGGTCCATTTAACAACCACTGGGAGGATGTATTATTGCCTGCATTTTTTGTCCAATGCTGCCCCCTGCTTGTGAGTGGCCAATCCTGCACGTGCAGGTTCTGTCAATTCGCCGAATGGTGAAGTCTGGGGGGGATTGAGAAGAATCTATTCCCTTTATACCAGTATAGATAGAGGTACATTTATGCACATTATCATAAGTATTCAGAAAGCCAAAATGTTGTTGTTGGCTTCTGGGTGTACTGAACTAATTCAAAATGAATGTTTAATGGCTTAAATTGATCCCAGTGGGAGTTGCAAGTATCCCTCAGCTACCATAATATGGCTAGTACTTCTGACACCTTTGTGAAAAGCCAAAAGTCTTTTCTACACCAATTTTAACAATGAACAGCTTGTCAAATACAATCACCAGTTTCAATGTAAATTTAAACACCCACATATTTAACCATTGCAAAAGGATTAAACATATCATTAAAGTCCTGTTCAGGAGCCACAGTATCACTTCTGAGCAGGATCGTGGTTCATGAACCGATCATAAACGGTATATGAATCTAACCACCAATCATCAGTGCTGCTCTACTCAGAACCAACAACTTTATAATTTACTTTTAGCATCAAATTTACTTTGTTCTCTTGGTATTCTTAATTGAAAGCTAAACCAAAAAAGAGTGAATAAAACAAACTAAAAAAGTATATTAGGAAAAGTGCATATTCAATTATAAGGATATATATGATCCGTGTAGTCCTCCTCACTTTAGGTAAGTCAAGGGTTTACTCCAAACCTGAAAAACAAAAAGAAACAAAATATGGTGCAATACATTTTGATAATAGGAATGATATTCACACCAGTTGTCCCTCCAAGGGGCTACTCCCACTTAAAAGAGCCAGCCAAGCTCTAGGATTAGACGCACACCCCGGTTTTATACTGCCAGGCTTCCAGTATAACTCCAAACGCAGGCCGCTGCTTCATTAAAATATATTTTTATTTAAAATACATAAAAGATATTTAAAAGCCACAAATAATACTCAATCAATAATAGTCACTCGGGTATCTGTACCACTTGTTATATAGTGGGAGCAGTATCACACATTATATTTATGAATTATAGTAGATAGTTTGCCTAGCAGCTTATGCCAGCCAAATTCCAATTAGTGGAAACCACTCAATGCCTGTCCTGGTAACTTAATTATCCATGAGAGAGTAGTGGCACTATCGTAGTTCCAAGGTCCGACGTACGTTTCGCCAGTAAGCATCCGACTTTTTCAAGGAAGTGGAATGGTGTGCGTCTTCCTTCTTGATGGTGATATAGGGTAAGTGATCCTCCTATTGGTCATCTCGGGTGATGTCATCAAGCTGTGTCCTAGATTTTCGGATATCATTAGTAAGTATCTGAGAGTTCAGTCTGCCATCTTTGATAAGGGCAAAGGTGTTCTTTATGTAAAAAAGTTCCGTCCTCCATCTTGGATGTTGGCAAAAGAATTTATGCTTATTGTTATTTATGCGAAATCCATTATGAAACACGTATTAATTATTGGTGTTTATCAAGACACTGTTATCTCTGTTGTTACATATAGTAAGGAAAAAACATTTAAGTTGCATATAACAAGAAAAACATAATATGTAATATGTCACAACTTTAAATTACAAATGCATACACATTAGAAATACATGGATGAAAGTTTACCATGCAGGTGCCCTTGAACATTTAGACTATGTATAGATGAAGATGATCCTTAGACATAGCTCACAATACAACCAAATTAGGGACTTAATCAATAAACACTGAAAAATATTATTTAGAGAACCGATATTGGAAACTATTTTAGAGGAGAAAGCAAACATTATTTATAGAAAGGTACCTAACATCAAAGATCAATTAACAAATAGTTACATAAAAGACAAGAATACTGATTGGTTACATACAGCACAAATGGGTTTTGTTAAATGACATTCATGCAATGCATGTCAGAATACTAAAAAAACAAATAAGGTAACAAAACAATTTTTACCAAAAGATGGAAGAAAATTTGATATAAAAGATCTGATTACCTGTAACAGTAAATTTGTTTTATACATGTTACGTTGTACATGTAATTTATTTTATATGGGTAGGACCACCCGATTACTCAAGACCAGAATCAACAAACATGTATACATCATTAAAACTGGTTTTAAAAATCACTCAGTTTCAGTTAATTTTGACAACGTTTCTCAGCATTGGAGAGGTTTCAGGACCTAGGCCAATTAGAGATGAAATGGATATACGTCCTAAACACCCTAATACCATATGGCTTGGACAAGGATTTTGAACTTCATTATTTTTTTTAATTAATTTCTTTTATATATTTCTATTTATTGTGTTTTATCTTATTACTAGTCTTTCTGGGGACAGTTTCCCTCTTTCTAAATATGAGTCTGTATAAGATCAAGATGATATGAAATTGTATATAACAGTAGTAGACATATATCCCACTAGGTATTAAATAAATACACAACCATTAGGATTGCAATATAAAAGATTGTTTAATGTTATCAATCACCAACATGCTAGAGTGTATAGAATTGATTTATACAACATTTAAAACAATAACGCCTAGATTTAGAGTTTTGCGTTAGCCGTAAAAACCAGCGTAAAGGGCTCCTAAAGCTGCTTTTTACCGCCCGCTGGTATTTAGAGTTTCCTTACCGCGACTAAAAATATTTCTAACGCTGAAATCATTACCGACAACCCAGACCCAGTAGTTAACATCTACCGCGAAAATAAACATCCACGAATCACAACAAAAATATTACACAACGTACACTTACACTCATACAAACACTACACTATATTTATTTTTCATTTTTCATATTTTCAGGTCAAAATAGAAAGGATCAAAGTTGCGAGATCTCGGGTGTTTGAAAAAAAACAAAAACACACTAATCCAGTTTCCATTGACTTACATTGACAGACGGGAACAGACACTCATATAACTACATCTAACTACTAATATTATCACATACACTAATCGATACATACAAACAATATACACCACATTACATACACAAATAAGATTTTTTTTTTTTTTTTTGGTTTTAAAAGAAACTTTATTTTGTCAAGATCCAACATACAATAATGAAATATGTCCAGCTCAATACAAAGATATAAATATACACTGATTTCTCATATAGCTGTTTTCATGAAACAGAGGTTCCTCTGCAATAGAGGTGAAAAAGAGTTACTTATTAGGCGCAGTCCTTTTCCTCTGTTATGCGACTTGACATCTCTCCAATAGAACATTCAACAATACAAACAAAAAGAACAGACAAATTCAGAATATAACTATCATTATAATTATAACTATTATTATGAGACTATGCTGAACAGTGTGTGAAGGTCTATGTGTTGGATCAGACAAAAGGTAATGTGTAATTTGATGGGCTTGAGTTCTAGTTAGCGTAGATTCTCGGTGGGCTCTGCCGTGGGGTATGTATGTGCGAGATCCGTCATTAAGTGTGTGTAGTGCTGGGGGTTTTTTTTTTGGGGGGGGGGAAGGTATTCCTCCCAGATAAGGCGGATGGAAAGAAAATATTCTATTTTGCGTAGTTTTATATAATGGTATTGTTCCAAAGCCAGTGCAGTGGATACCCTTTCTCGCCAGAATTCTATAGATGGTAAGGAGGGTTGTTTCCAATAATATGGGATATATCGTTTGGCTGTATTGATCATTATTATAGCTAATTTCAGTCTCAGTACGCAAGTTATCTGTGGGAGGTAATTGAATAAGAAGGTCCAAGGTGTAAATGGTAGGGAGGTCCCTATCACTGTTTGTATTTCCCTGTAGATATCTGTCCAATATGTTTGTGCAATCGGACAGGTCCACCATAGGTGAGTGAAAGTGCCCCGTTGTGTGCAGCCCCTCCAGCAATTGGAGTTAGTGTGTGGGAATAGCCTTCCTAATCTGTCTGGGGTATAGTGCCATCTGCAGAGAAGTTTTGTGTTCATTTCCGCTATGTTCATGGAGGAGGCGGAAGAGCTCATATGTGTATATATTATTTTCCATGTTTTGGGTGGTTGTCGTTCATTAAGCTCTTTTTCCCAGCTCATTGTGTAGGATGGGGTATGAGTTGATGTATCTGCGACTAATAATTTATAAGATATAGACAGAATACCCGTGTCTGGGAGGGGCAGGTAGCATAAGGATTCAAATGGTGTTAGTGGTCTAGACAAATTATGTTTCTCTATGTGTGTTGTGAAATAATGAACAAGTTGATGGTACGAGAGCCAGTCCCTAAGGGAAAGTCCCATTATCTCAGACACCTCTTCTCTAGGTTTTAACTTGCTATCCCGTGTAAGGGAATAGTGTGGAATCATTTGAGTTAGGTTAGGAGTGTCGGTGAAATGGGTAGGAAGTTGAGACGGGAATATGGGGTTGCCTATGGTGTGTGTTAAAGGGGAGCAAGGCGTGGAAATGGATTTATATTTTCTTAAGATTTTTCCCCATATATTAAGCGTTTCCTTCACTATAATGGGAGGGTCTATTGTACCTTTATCTCGTTTCATTGGGAGCCAGCACCTGCCCCCCAATTGAACCTCTCCTGCAGATATGTGTTCCAAACCCACCCACTCTTTATGTCGGGCATGTTTACACCAATCCACTATTCTAGTCATGAGTGTAGCGTAACGATACAAAAGTATGTTGGGGACTCCCAATCCCCCCTCTGATTTAGAGCGGTATAGAGTTTGCGTGGCAATCCTAGGGCGCTTGTGACTCCAGATATATGAATTAATAATTTTCTGTAAGGAGTGGATAGTAGAGTCTGGAATAGGGGTGGGTATCGCTTGTAAAATGTACAGGATTTTGGGAAGTATAACCATTTTAATGGCGTTTACCCTTCCTAACCAAGAGATTGGTTTATTGGACCATGAGGATAGAGTAGTTTTGATGTGGTTTCTAAGAGGGTTAAAGTTTAAAGGGATTATCTCCTGTAAAAATGGTGTAATGAGGATCCCTAAGTATTTTAAGGCCTTTGGCTGGTGTTTAAAATTATGCAATGTTAATATATGTAGGTCTTCAGGGGGAGAATTTAGGTTAATGAATTCTGATTTTGTATTATTGATGCGGAAGTTGGATAACATTCCGTATCTCTGGAACAGGTGCATAATGGAAGGAATAGATGTAGAGAGATTCGTAAGAGTAAGTATAATATCGTCTGCGTATAGGGAGACCTTATATTCTTTTTGTCCTATGGCAATGCCGGAAATCTGAGGTATTGTCCTGATTTGGGTTGCCAACGTCTCCATTGCCAAAATGAATAAAGTTGGGGAGAGTGGACACCCCTGTCTAGTGCCATTGTTAATGTGAAAGGGGTTGGATAACGAGTCATTCAGCTTTATTTTCGCCTTGGGGTTATTATATAATGCAAAAATCATATGGATAAATTGATTATCGAAACCAAATTTTTTCAGGGTCTGAGTAAGGAAAGGCCAGCTAAGACGATCAAACGCCTTTTCGGCATCAAGTGAAAGGACTATAGATGGGATATGATGGGTTTTGGCATGTTCTATAATATTTATTATTTTTATGGTGTTATCACGGGCTTCTCTGCGTGGGGTAAAGCCTACCTGATTAGTGTGGATGAGGTCTGGGATGACCCTATTCAGACGGGTGGCTAGAATTTTCGCATATAGCTTAATGTCTAAATTCAGCAATGATATGGGTCTAAAATTGGAGGGTGTTGTGGATGGTTTGCCAGGCTTGGGTAGTACCACCACATGTGCCTCTAGCATGGATGGAGGGAATTGTGCTCCATCTATTATGGATTTGAATAAATTCGTTAGGTGGGGCACTAAAATGTCTCTGAATGTCTGATAGTATTTAGCTGAGAGCCCATCGGGGCCTGGACTTTTCCCTGTTTTTAATTCCTGGATTGCGTGTACAATTTCTTGCGGGGTAATATATGAGGTGATATCTTTTAATTGTGTGTCGTTTATGGATGGGAGTTGACATTCTTGGAGAAATTTATGGGTGGCTTCAGAGAGCTGGTCTGCTGGCGACTCAGGTTGGATATTGTAGAGAGTTGAGTAGTAGGTGTGAAATGCCTCCAAAATATCTGGAGTTGTTTTTTACAAATAAGATTTTTATTACGAAATAAATACGATTTAGCTACTTTTTCACACAAGACCATGACGTCACTCACTTTAAGCTCAAAACCAGTCTTGGATTTTATTTATACACACATTTTTAGCCTCCATTGACTTCTATAGGGAAGATGTGCTCGTGCACAAGACAGCCATATTTCCCTAACGCACGCAAAAATCGTAGACAAGAAAACTCGTAATACCAGCGGTAGAATTGTGAAACTAACTCATGTTTTTCTGCGTTAGCCTCGCTATGACAAATAGATCAAGAAATGGCTATTTCCATATGGATTTATGGCTTTTACTTCTGTTAAATTCACAACAACATCAAATTGTTTTATACTTTTACATTACATCAACTACAAATCACCATCACTATTAACAAACATTTTGAACAATTACATCAGATTTAAATGGACAGAAAAATAGTAGACAATTGGAAACACCTCTCATTTACATCTATTATAGCATTTCATGTATTCAACTCATATGCTTGCATGAACAGCATATCTACATAGGCTTAACACATGATCATTAATGGATGCACATACATTACTTTTAGCATTCACTCATACATGTGCATTCATATGATGGGGGAAAAACACATTACATTCTCTCTTTGAATCAGGAAACATAAAATAGGGATTTTACTGTCCCTTTAACATCCTGATTCACTCACAACATACCATTAGGAATTACGTACAATAAGAACATCATTAGAACAGATTACAGCTGTCACTTTTTGGGAAGGAACAACAATGCTATACTGCTTTATAGAAGTCAGCATATGTGGGAGAGAATCACAATACATACGTATATATGTACATAACACGCATCACGCAACCACAAAGCACACATTTATATTTTAATCAGCACACAATAACAATGTAGTAAAATACAAAAACACAATGAGGATTTCATAACTAGACAGGCAGGTTGACAATATGATGATGTCATTAGAAGCTGCAACCATACACATTACAGCTTTAGGACTGTACCGCCCCTTTCAGAAGTTTAGCACTCAATACTACAATACTACATATACGTAAACGACAGTTTGGAACATCATTATTATTGCGATTTTAAAGGGATGCGTACAAAATATTGTCAGCTCGAAAATCAATTATATATACAATATTATAGATGTCAGCAGGAAGATCGTCATTATTATTGCGATTTTAAAGGGACGCGTACAATATTGACATCTCGCAAATCACTTATATATACAATACTACAGATGACAGCCGGAAGTTCTTCATTATTATTGCGATTTTAATGGGACCCGTACAATATTGGCATCTCGCCAATCACTTATATATACAATACTACAGATGTGAGCTGTTACTTTATTGTTTAAAAACAATATTACGGCAAGATTGGTCGATCAGATTCTATGCACATTATACACAAGTATGCACTTTCATGTTAGCGTGGACGTGTGCTTTTTAGTATAACATCGTGTTTATTAAGTATTTATTACGCATATGAACAAACATTACGAAGATGCACTGTATGTGTTACATTTTACACTTTCACATTGAGATTCATGGGGGGGGAAATTCAGCAAACACCTAAAAAAACGCCTACTTTGAAAGCATTCGCGCTGCTCACATACAAACAAGTGTATACAATCAGCAATCATTACGAACACACTACCATTGGACTAATTGCACTATAAATCCCCCAAACAACATGGCCAAAGACATTGTATCAAATCGCTTCTGTGTGTTTGCATACCTTGTTACTCCCTGTGTTGTGTTTGCTCTGCTGTTTGGCTTTGTGCTGCTTAGCTTGGCAAATATGGATGATGATCTGGTAGACGCTGCTGTTGATTCTGTTGCAGAAGTAGCGATTAATAGAATCAGACGGGCTTGCGGCTCCAAGAGAGACAAAGGGCTCGTTTGGTTAGAGGTCCTCATGTCTACAGGGTGAGACCCACCTTGGAAAACATGAGCGACTTCGAGGTTTATGACAAGTATAGGCTCAATCGCAAACAGCTCATTGGCCTTTACGATGTTCTTAGACCTCATCTGGAGCCACATATACAAATAAGGACTGCTGTCCCTGGCATCACCAAGATGCTAAGTTGTATATACGTCCTGGCCTCCGGGAGTTTTCAATCTGGAGAGATGTACATGCATGGCCTGGCTCAAGGTACATTCTCGGTGGTTTTTGATCACTTTCTGGACGCCATGGTACGTATTAGTAAGCATTACATAGGATTCCCTCAAAATGATGGTGATTGGAGGCGCCTGAAGAGGGAATTCTTTGCAATAGTTGAATTGCCCAATGTCTTGGGAGCAATAGATTGCACCCACATTGCGCTGCGTGCTCCAGCTGATGGGAGCAATAGATTGGATCCACATTGCGCTGCATGCTCCAGCCGATGACTTGCCCTTCCGAAATCGCAAACATTTCCATAGTCTCAACGTGCAGTATGTTTGTGACGCACGGATGCAGATTATGCACGTGTGTGCGAATTTCGGCGGGGCTTGTCATGATGCCCGCATCCTCACTCAGTCGTCCCTGTGGCGGCAGTTTGAGGAAAGACAGTTTCCGCCTGGGTATCTCGTTGGTTAGTATTTGTGCACAACATGGTTAATTAGTTAGACAATAACCACTGTAGTCTTTAAAAAAAGTTGTTTGGGTAATGTGCAAATTGTGCAGCTATAGGATGCAATTTAATCATTTCTTTCTCTTTCCGCAAATGTCTTGTTTTAGCTCCAAACAGATATGTAGCATGTCTTAGCTTAAATGGCCAGATAGAGAATGCAATGTAACCATTTAATTGTCTTTCAACAAATGTCTAGTTTTAGTTTAAAACAGATATGTAGCATGTCGTAGCTTAAATGGCCAGATAGAGAATGCAATTTAACCATTTTGTTTTTATTTTAGCAAAGGTCTGGTTTATGCGAAATACGCATAGGTAGCATGTCTTAGCTTAAATGCCCAGATAGAGAATGCAATTAAAACATTTTGTTTTTATTTTAGCAAAGGTCTGGTTTATGCGAAATACGCATAGGTAGCATGTCTTAGCTTAAATGGCCATATAGAGAATGCAATTTAACCATGTCATTATCTCTTTCCGCAAATGTCTCGTTTTAGTTTAAAACAGATATGTAGCATGTCTTAGCTTAAATGGCCAGATAGAGAATGCAATTTAACCATTTTGTTTTTATTTTAGCAAAGGTCTTGTTTATGCGAAATACGCATAGGTAGCATGTCTTAGCTTAAATGGCCAGATAGTGAATGCAATTTAACTATATCATTATCTCTGTCCGCAAATGTCTCGTTTTAGTTTAAAACAGATATGTAGCATGTCTTAGCTTAAATGGGCAGATAGAGAATGCAATTTAAACATTTTGTTTTTATTTTAGCAAAGGTCTGGTTTATGCGAAATACGCATAGGTAGCATGTCTTAGCTTAAATGGCCAGATAGAGAATGCAATTTAACCATGTCATTATCTCTTTCCGCAAATGTCTCGTTTTAGTTTAAAACAGATATGTAGCATGTCTTAGCTTAAATGACCAGATAGAGAATGCAATTTAAACATATAATTCTTTTTTAATGCAAATTTTGATGTTAGTGGATTTTCGTGTACACAAATGAAAAGTATTTTAATATAATAATTTCAGAAAAATTATTAATATTTGTCATTTTGTTATGTTCATAATTTATAGGTGATTTTGGTTACATGAGCCGGCCTTGGCTTATTACGCCTATATGTAACCCCACTGATGAGGCCCAGGAGCGCTACAATAGGGTGCCACAGGAGGACTAGGGCTGTAGTGGAGAGGATGTTTGGGCTCCTCAAAATGAGATTCAGATGCCTTGACAGGTCGGGAGGAGCCCTCCAGTACAGCCCTAGGAAGGTGGCGAAGATCGTTATAGCCTGCAGCATCCTGCATAATATTGCACAGTGGGCTGGGATGTTGCAGGCCGTCCAGGCACCCCGACACCTCCTCAGAGATGAGGAGGACGAGCCTATTCTAAAGGGGCCATTCCGGGACGAGGGGCTCAATGTCAGAGCACACATCATCGACCGCCACTTCAGACGGTAAATAATAGAAGTTATATAGGAGTATTGCCAATATATGTGAATTCTAGGGAAATGAC